>NW_012107753.1:659041-659598 GCF_000951045.1 Mandrillus leucophaeus | reverse complement strand
CCTGCATTGACCAGTAATGAGTTCTAAAATTGAGGCATTACTAAATAGCCTACCAACCAAAAAAAGCCCAGGACCAGATGGATTTACAGCTGAATTCTACCAAAGGTACAAAGAGGAGCTGGTACATTTCTTCTAAAACTATTCCAAACAATTGAAAAGAAGGGACTCCTCCCTAATTCATTTTATGAGGCCAGCATCATCCTGATACCAAAACCTAGCAGAGATAAAATGAAAAAAGAAAACTTCAGGCCCAATGAACATCAATGCGAAAATTCTCAATAAAATATCAGCAAACCAAATCCAGCAGCACATCAAAAAGCTTATCCACCATGATCAAGTTGGCTTTATCTGTGGAATGCAAGGCTGGTTCAACATACACAGATCAATAAACATGATCTATCACATGAACAGAACTAAAGACAAAAACCACATGATTATCTCAATAGATGCAGAAAAGGCCTTTGATAAAATTCAACGTACCTTCACGTTAAAAACTCTCAATAAACTAGGTATAGATGGAACATACTTCAAAATAATGAGAACCATCTATGACAAAC
>NW_012107753.1:653681-656689 GCF_000951045.1 Mandrillus leucophaeus | reverse complement strand
AGTAAAGACAGGCATAAGAAATTATAAAAGTATTAATATGGGGAACTAATAAATGTCCATGAAATCTTCACAACTTATGTTCTTCTGCCATGGCTTCAGCCAGTCCCTCCATTTGGGGTCCCTGACTTCCTGCAACAACAGTGTTTGAATCCTCTTCAGATATTTTATGTGAAAGTTAGGTCACTGCTTGGGAAAGAATAGAATTTCAACCTTTGGGATGAGGATGCTTAAGAGGATGTGGAAGACTTCCAAACCACTCTGAAATGTTTTCTTACCTGAGGAAGTCTTCTAGACCTGGCAGTAGAAACCTAAAAATATCCCTCATAGCCTTCCTCTAATTGATGCTAGTTATTCGAATCTGAGCTCAACATTGCCTGGAAAGGGTGGGCATGGAGGCATGTATCTGTAGTCCCAGCTACTCAGGTGGCTGAGACAGGAGGATTGCTTGAGTCCAGGAGTTCCAGGTCAGCCTAGGCAACATAGCAAGACCCCTGTCTCTAAATACATACATACATACATACATACAAAGAACTGCCTCAGGAAAGGAAAGGAGAAAAAGAGTAGGAAGGAGAAAAAATTGTGTCCAAAAATAATCACAGGAATACTATCAATCATTCATTCATTTTGTATTTATTGAGTGCATGGTAATTGCTGGGCATTGTGTTAGATACTAGAGATACACTGGGGAACAAATATGGGTCAAAAATTGTAAATTTACAATGGTAACAAGCACTACAGGGATGAAATGCATAGACCCTTGAAACTTTTTATAGGAAGTTTACCCTTGTCAGGGAGTTGAGAGAGACTGCTAAATTAGTGATGTTTTAGGGATGCATAGTTGCTGGCATAAACTGAGTCAAGAAACAGGTGTAGCAAGAGTGATTGAGTAGAGTAAGACCAAATACAAAGGCCCTGTGGCCTGGAGGAGTGTGAAGTTTGAGGGTCTAAAAGGCGGCCAGTGAGGCTGGATCAGAGAAGACAAATATAAACACAGAAAAGAGAAGAGAAATGCAAAAAAGAATATGGATAGTTAGACAGGGGTCAGATTACACAGAAACTTTCAGATTATGCAGAAACATTTCACTCTCTTGCTCCACTTTTCTACTCCGGTTGTTGCAGCAAATAACTGCCTGTAGCTGTTACCTGATGGCATCTAGACTGTTCTGCACACATATTCTCACCTTTACCCCAGTATTCTCTGCAGTCACCACATGGAGCATTAATACTCTATGGGGCCATCCTTAACTAATGGGAAATAAGAGCTGGTGGATAAATAAGCCCCTCTTCTGTCTCTTGAGTGGGCAATTCTGAGGCTTATTCTATATGTCTACTAAGTGGGTCCCCAGAAGGATTAAGATCCACTTACCTTAATAGTGATAGCTTGTAACACACCTTGGTGGAGAGACTTTCTCTCCTTCGCTGTTTTATTCTTCCCATTCCCCTCTCCTGTTCTCTGATATTACATCCCAAAAAGTGCTACTGCGTAAAAGCCATTGTCCCAGGGGAAAGGGGGAACCAAAGCTGAGGCTGTCTCCTATATTTACATACTTAAGTTTCAATTAAGTTTTTGTTTGCATTGTATTTACTTGTAGCTAACATATTTATGGCAGATGATATGTCCATCTTCCATTTATAATAGTAACAATACCTTATAAAAATAAACTATATTAAAGTTAAGGGAAATATCAGATAAGTAATATTTCACATGGTACTTGGATATGGCGGGTTTGTGAAGATTGTACATGACAGCATGGGATTTAGGAAACACTGTTCTGAGGTGTGAAGCTAGAACTCAACCTAACAACTCCTAGTTAAATGATTCTTTACCTTAAGAGATAATTCTTGTTCACTAGTTACTTTAGAGGGAAGCCTATATAGGTAGCTGAAAATAAAAACCAAAAGATTTCTCATATTACGGAATAGCACTAGTACTTCTGGTAAAATATATCCTGTTAGATGTTCAGTGTCTTCAGCTGTAGGGCATGAATTACTGAGAAGGAACAGAAAGGGAAGTGCAAACATGAGCTATCATGAAAATGTAGAATTGTACATCTATTTTTATGTTTATTGCCTGTTGCCATATGGGAAAATAGTGAACTTCCTTCTAATCCATAGCACACACACTTTGCACTTTGCACATAAATTTAAGCCCACCTGAATTTGAATCCAACTGAGATAACCAGTTTCTAATTTTCCAGATTTTTTCTTTTCATATATATGTTATGAAATACATACACATAATATGTATATATACATAGGGTCTCTGTTAACAAATGAGTTCATATCACATATACTGTTTTGGAACTTTTTAAAAAACATATTTTCTATTACAGCATAGCATTTTTTGTACCTTTAAAACAACTTTATTGAGCTACAATTTACACATAATATAGTTCACCCATTTAAAATACACGATTTGAAAATTAACAAAGTTATTGAGGACATGACTTAGCTCTGGATCAAGTGAGCTTAATAGATATCTACAGAACTCTCCACCCAAAAACAACAGAATATATAGTCTTCTTGGCACTACATTGGACTTGCTCTAAAATTGATTATATGATTGGAAGTAAAACACTCCTCAGCAAATGCAAAATAACTGAAATCATAACACAGTATCTCAGACAACACAGCAGTTAGATTAGAAATCAAAATTAAGAAACTCACTCAAAACCACACAACTACATGGAAATTGAACAATTTGCTCCTGAATGACTCCTGAGTAAATAATGGAATGAAGGCAGAAATCAAGATGTTCCTTGAAACTAATGAGAATAAAGACATAATGTACCACAATCTCTGGGACACACTTAAAGCAGTGTTAAGAGGGAAATTTTTAGCACTAAATGTCCGCATCAAAAAGCTAGAAAGATCTCAAATTAACATCCTAACATCACAACTAAAGGAACTAGAGAACCAAAAGCAAACAAACCCCAAAACTAGCAGAAGATAAGAAATAACCAAGATCAGAGCAGAACTGAAGGAGATAGAGACACAAAAAAACCACC
>NW_012107753.1:625136-652871 GCF_000951045.1 Mandrillus leucophaeus | reverse complement strand
GTCCAGGGCAATCAGGCAAGATAAAGAAATAAAGTGCATTCAAATAGGAAGAGAGGAAGTTAAATTGTCTTTGTTTGCAGATGACATTATCCTGTATTTAGAAAACCCCATCATCTCAGCCTGAAAGCTTCTTAAGCTGATAAGCAACTTCAACAAAATCTTAGAATACAAAATCAATGTGCAAAAATCACAAGCAGTCCTATACACCAACAACAGACAAGCAGAGAGCCAAATCACGAATAAGCTCCCATTCACAATTGTTACAAAAAGAATAAAATACCTAGGAATACAGATAGGAACTCTTCAAGGGGAACTACAAACCACTACTCAATGAAATCCGAGAGGACACAAACATATGGGAAAACATTCCATGCTCATGGATAAGAAAAATCAATATTGTGAAAATGGCCATACTGCCCAAAATAATTTATAGAGTCAATGCTATTTCCATTAAAGCACCATTGACATTCTTCCCAGAATTAGAAAAAATATTTTTAAATTCATATGGAACCAAAAAAGAGTCCTTATAACTGAGAAAATCCAAAGCAAATAGAACAAAACAGGAGGTGTCACACTACCTGACTTCAAACCATACTACAAGGCTATAGTAACAAGAACAGGCAGACAGAACAATGGAACAGAATAGAGAACACAGAAATAAGATCGTACACCTGATCTTTGACAAACTTGACAAAAACAAGCAATGGGGAAAGGATTCGCTGTTTAATAAATGATGCTAAGAAAACTGGCTAGCCTATGCAGAAAATTGAAATGGGACCCTGTCTATACACCTTATACAAAAATTAACTCTGGATGGGTTAAAGGCTTAAATACAAAACCCAAAACTATAAAAACCATAGAAAAAAATCTAGGCAATACCATTTAGGACATAGGCATAGGCAAAGATTTCAAGGTGAAAACATCAAAAGCAATTGCTACAAAAGCAAAAATTGACAAATGGGAATTAATTAAACTAAAGAGCTTCTGCACAGCAAAAGAAACTATCATCAGAGTGAACAGACAACCTACAGAATGGGAGAAAATTTTTGCAATCTATCCATCTGACAAAGATCTAATGCCCACAGTCAACAAAGAACTTAAACAAGTTTACGAGAAAAAACATACAACCCCATTAAAAAGTGGGTGAAGGACATGAACAGACGCTTCTCAAAGAAGAGATTCACGCGGCCAACAACCATATGAAAAAAAACTCAACATCACTGATCATTAGAGAAATGCAAATCAAAACCACAGTAAGATACCATCTCACATCAGTTAGAATGGTGATTATTAAAAAGTCAGGAAACAACAGATGCTAGTGAGGCTGCAGAGAGATAGGAAGGCTTTTACATAGTTGGTGGGAATGTAAATTAATTCAACCATTGTGGAAGACAGTGTGGCAATTCCTTAAAGACCTAGAACCAGAAATAGCATTTGACCCAGCAATCCCATTACTGGGTACATAGCCAAAGGAAAAGAAATTATTCTGTTATAAAGATACATGCCCACGTGTGTTCATTGCAGCACTATTCACAATAGCAGAGACATGAAATCAACCCAAATGCCTATCAATGATAGACTGGATAAAGAAAATGTGCTATATGTACACCAAAGAATACTATGCAGCCATAAAAAGGAATGAGATCATGTCCTTTGCAGAGACATGGATGGAGGTGAAAGCCATTATCCTCAGCACACTAACACAGGAATAGAAAACCAAACGCCACATGTTCTCACTCATAAGTGAGAGCTGAACAATGAGAACACGTGGACACAGGGAGGGCAACAACACACACTGGGGCCTGGTGGTGGGTAAGGGAGAAGTGAGAACATCAGGAAAAACAGCTAATGCATGCAGGACTTAATACTTAGGTGATGGGTTGATAGGTGCAGCAAACCATCATGGCACATGTTTACCTGTGTAACAAACCTGCACATGTACCCCAGAAGTTAAAATAAAAAAAAGAGAAGACATAAAAAATTTTAAAAAATACACAATTCAGTGGGTTTCTAATATATTCACAGTTATATATCCAGCATCACAATAGCATTTTGTTTTAAGAGCTTACAATATACCATTGTGCAGACATTTAATTTCTTTTATTTAATTAGTCTCCCAAGCATATTTGAATTTTTCCATTTTTAATCTGGAAGAAGCAGTACTTTCATGATTGTCTGTATAGATTTGTGCACGTGTGCATATATTGCTGTCATAGGCATTTCTAAAAGTGGATTTTCTTGGTCAAGCTCCAAACACTTTAAAATGTGATGGATCTTAACAAATTTCTTCCCAACGTTGTGCCCAGTTTAACTTCCCCATCAGTTTATGCTCCTGCTAGTTCACCATACTCACCAATATGAAGAAGCATGGATTTTGTATTTATCACTCTGTGAGGCAACAACTCATTGCTTTCATTTGCATTTTTATTATGTGGGGTTTAGGTATTTTTCAGTTTTAATGGACTATTTGCATATATTCTTCTGTGAATTTTTAATTTGTGACTTTTGCTGGTTTCTTTATTTCTTTATTGGATTGCCCACCTATATTCATACTGATTTGTAAAAGCTTTTAATGTGTTAACAATACTCACCCTCTATCATATATGTTGCAAGCACTTTTTCCACATTTGTCTTTCAAGTCTGTAAATAGTGCTATTCACCACATAAAATTTTAAACTGCTGTGTGACCAATATTTTCCTGTTTTTGGTTCTTGTATTATGCTCATAACATTTCTCAGTAAGAAGAAAACTGTTGATTTAGTAAATGGGAAATAATTATTTTTAAAGTAATAAAGTCGGGGTGAAATATTTTTTATTTACTTGATATGACTAGTTGTTTTCTTCTTTTGCCATTAATTGCAGTCTTCAAGCCAATGCTTCTTTAGAAACATGACAGATTTAATACCAACACTAGGACCATTTGAAGACAGAGCTGTGTGTTTTAATAGAGATAATATCTCAACAGGAGTTTGTGCGGCTGACAGTCTCTGATGTTCTGACCACCTACGTCACAATCCTCATCGGGGACTTTCTAAGGGCATGTTTTGTGAGGTTTTGCAATTATTGCTGGTGCTGGGACTTGGAGTACGGATATGTAAGTATGATGTTAATTTTGCTCTTGTAAGGTTTTTCCTTTGTAATTCATCATTTATGCACACTATATAGGAGAAAGGCATCATAGAGTTTAGTGGATGGGATCACCTTTTTAGGTGCCAATAAATGACGACCAATGAGTACATTTATAATGCAGAGAAGGTCAGACTTGAGTATCATGGTTTACAATATTCTAGTAAAATTAGCACAAAATAGCAAAAGCAATGGACTTCAACTTGTTAGTTGAAATGTTGAACTCAGTAAATCTTGGCCCTGTAGCCCACCTTCTCCCTATAAAATTACTAGCATTTCTAGAAGCAGGGAAAGGTGGCTAATATCAACTGCATATTCTATGATGCCTTTGAATTCTACTAAACTCCTGGATACTATCGTGTGCCAGTCACTCTGCAGTAGATGGGGGGGGGGATAAAAGGATTTGATAAATATGGTACTTGCTTCACAAAGTTCACAGTCTAATAAGAGCTTGACAGAGACACACGCAAGAGACTGCAGAAAGCTCAAGGAAGGCCTAGTTTGCTGTCATGCATCTGGCCAGTGGTGGAGCTGAATTCTGGAAGGGACGGCTTCTTTTCCTGAAACAATGGCTCGGGTTTCTCAGAACCACACTGGTACTGACTCCATCACCAGCTTTCCCTCTATGCTCAACCGCAGGTCCCCCAACAAAGTCTGAGGGCAACAGCACAGTCATCACTCAGTGACTAGCAGGTCGCCTGGTTTCCACTGTCCTCCTTTGTAGTCAAACTGGCTTCAGTCATCCCGGAAAATATGACCTGGGGGGTTGGTAGTACTCATTTGCTTAAAATCTTCCAGTGACTTCTCAAGTACTTAGAATGATTTCCAAATCCCTTTCTAGGCCTTCAGTACCCTGGATGATCTGCTTCTTTTCTTTCTTTCTCAAGTCATTTGCTACCACTTTTGCTCTTGCTTTGTAAAGTTCACAAACATGGGCTGCTTTTTAGGCTCAAACACAAGACGGTCCTTGCATTTGTAATTGCTGTTTCTCCCGCAAGGGGTGCTGTTGCCCTAGAACTAGGAATGGCTGGTTTCTTCTTGTCATTAAAGACTCAGCTATTGTGTTACCTCCTTAGAGCTCTTCTCTGACCACCTATTCTAACGTAGCTAATCAGGCACTGTTTATATCAACACACTGTTCTGTTTTCTTCATAAGATGTGCATCTATTTGACATTACTCTTGTAAAATGTACTCATGGTCTATCTCCCTTTGTTAGAATGGATACTCTATGAAAACAGAGGCCCTGACCTCTGTTATTTGAACTGTGTGAGTCACGTAGCAGGTATCATGTCTTGACTGGCTGTTTGAATGTTGGACCTCCTCATTTTTGCACCATCAAAGCAGCACTGTCTATTGCCAGAACTCTGCCTCCTTCGAAGCATGTGCCCATGGAGTCTTAGTGTAATGTTTTTGAGTTATTGAGCCAGTAATGCTTCTCTCCTCACCAGCGAGGGAATATCCTTTATAGCTGATCTTCTATCTCTTTTATCTCTTGCCCTCTAGTCTCTGGATAAGTCCTACAGTTAGGACTGTTTTCAAGATTTCAGGCTAGGTCTGTCTGGCTGTCTGACTTTGAGATGGTACCTTTTATGAGGTCATCTCCATCACCCTCATTGAAAGTGCCTCCTCGGACTGGCCAAAAGCAGTTAGGTAATGCTCTTCGGTGAACGACAGTGAGGTAATGGCTATAGATACAGGATGCTCTTGTGTTGCTTTCCCATTCTTTGCTATGAGATATTCAGCTGGCTTGGTTTCATTTCTATTTTCCTTGCCTGATTCAGCTCCTCTGAGGCAGACATAAAAATTGCCATTTCTTCCTTAGACTATTGCTTGGCTTGTGCTTACCTTTTATCCCTTGGCTGCTTTCTTCTTAAGTGGCAGAAAACCTGACTGCAAATAGGAAGTCAATATTACATGACCTGGATGCATAAAAGCTGTAATTAAATGACTGTAATTTATTATTTATTGACTGCTGACAGTGTTCCTGGGTTAGTACAAAGTACAGGAAAAAAGACAAGTTCCCGTTTTAGGTCACAGAGAAGGAATTTTCTCCCACGTTACCTTGGGAAGGCTCAAAAAAGCTCTGTCAGAATCAAAACAAGTGTTAAAACATTAATGATGGATGATGAATCTTTGATGTAGATCCCATTGTCATTGACTTACCAAATGGGTAGCTTACATGGGTGAGGGCCTACTAGGTGCAAGCCATTATGAACAAACTCTGTGCTAGGTGGTAAAGGAATGCAGAGATGTAGAAGATGTAGACTTACGTAGAGGTTGCAAATGTGGCCTGCAGGGTGGATTCAGCTAATGGTTATTTTTGTGTGGTATGCCCAGTGGTGGTGTTTGTTTTTGTTTCATTTTTTTTGAGCTAATATTTTAAAATGAGAGTTTTTACATAAAAACACATGGATTTCTTGTTTTTCTTGAAAGGCTGGCAAAATTAAGTCTGTATTCCCACTAGGGAGAAATTGGCTAGAGTTGAGAAACCACCACCATCTGCAGTTGAGATATTCATTCTCCAGTTCCTCATACTCTTCACCACTCTTTTCTCTTGCAAACTCCCAATATCAACAGAGAAATCAATTATATGGCCCTTTGGAAGAGAAAGTGTGTGCGTGTGTGTGTGTGTGTGAGAGAGAGAGAGACAGGTGTGCATCAGTAGAAATGCAGACACGGAGGAGGAGACATTTGAACTAAGTCTTAAAGGATGATCAGGATTTCAAGAGATGAAAGGAAGAGTTCCTGGTGGAGGGACAAGTATAAGACAGGGTCCCAGAGCTAGACAGTATGGACAATCCAGGTATAAATTTAAAAAACTAAAATGAGGCTGTTTTAGAGCAGAAAAGGCTGATAAGAATGTTTTTCTGCTATTCTCCTAGACCTGCTAATCAACAATATGGTTTCAGAAAGTACCTGTCATGAAGGGAAGGACAACCTGAGATGGGCAGAGGAGATACTTGAGAATTCTGTCAGAAATAAAATATAAAAACATGATTCTTTCTGATACACACATGCACGCACACGTACACACACACACAAAGCACATTTTTTTCTTCTGAATTACAAAAATAATGCCAGTTTATTGTAGAAAATTTGGAAAATATAATGAAGCTAATATGAAAATAAAAATCATATGTAATCTCTGCCACTAATGAGATTATTTGGATTGTTGAATCAAATAGTATTAGATAACAAGCACTACATATTTATATATAGTAACATAGATTTTTATAAATATACACATATATACATTTGTATATGTATATATGTATGTGTTTAAACAGATAGATAGTAGACTGATTACCTGCTTTTATTTGTTTTACCTAACAGTGATCATTTCCCAATACTATTAACTGTTGTTTTGTCACATACCTTTTAAATGGTTGTATAATATTCTGTATGTGGGTGTAGTGTAATTAATCTAATTAGTTTTAATTTGCTTTAAGTTGAACTGTCTAATTATTCTTATGATAATAAGTGTGATGACATTTCATTATATCTGTAAATAAGTATCTTCATAGATAAATCATAGTGGATGCATAAATTATTTTCTTATGATAAATTTCTCTGAGTTGAATTGCTCAGTCACAGAAGAGGGCTTTAAAAAAGTCTATTCATTTTTATTACAACAGCCTCTGTAGAAACTCTGCAGATTTCAGCATTAGATTCAGAGATCTATAGAATGCTAAAGTTAGGTGGATTTTGACACAAGCAATTGTAATGCTTGTATTTAACATATGAAAAATTGCATCTGTGAATTGAAATGAGGTTCCTAAGTTTATGTAGCCAGAGAATAATAAGGACAATGAAGTACACTTCTGGACAAAAATGTTATGTTAAATGTACTGAATTATATACTGGCTCTATCTGAGTAAGTTGGGGTAAAAGGGATTGTGAATATTTTTCAAGACATAAATTTATGGTCATAGTGTTATCACAACAAACCTATGGAGATTAACTAAGGTGGGAACATTTCTGGCTTGGAGCAGATTGCTACCCCAATGTAAGTTAATGTAATGTAAGTTAATATCTCCCAAGGCTTCTCTGAGCACAGTTCTCAGTGTTTCAGAAGAGTTCATGGGGAGTAGAATAGTTTGTCCCTAGGAAGGATTTTAACTGCTCTAATTTAATACAAAGTGTGGCCTCTTGTAAACTCTGGGTTTTCTATAACAGTTCAATGCAGAATATCTTTATCTTTACTTCAGTTTTTGTTGACACCATTCTTACTATTTACCAACAAAGCAAGTAAAGAATATTCAGGAAGAAATAGAATTAGATTCAGGGCATGATGGGGTAAGGGAATGTTCAATCAACTCAGCATGGTGTTCACAGTTGCATTTTTCAGGTGATCCCTGCTCACTTGTGAGAGCGGAACAGCAATGGGAGACTGCTTTAAAGTCTGATGAAGGGTGCTCAAGATTATCCGTAAATAAGAGGCATATAATTGACTGACTACCTGAGTGGATTCCCAATCATATTACATTGTATTATGTTACATCTCAATGTACTACTTATTTACTGCAATGTATCAGAAACTCTACAATGTACTTTGCATATATTATTCCATGTGATCGTACATATACAATAAGCAATGTACTGCTTATTTACAGCTATGTATCAGAAACTCTACAAAATACTTCACATATATTATTCCATGTGATCACACCAGCAATGCTGTGAGGTGGTATTATTGTTCCTACTTTACAGTAAACGGAGGTTTAGAGGATGTTAAATAATTGCTCAAAGACACATTGCTGGTTAGTGGTAGAGATAGGCCTGAAATTCGAGTCTCATCTCCTTCAAACCCATCAACCAAATTTCCATCATGTTGAATGTACACTGTAATGCTTGACTCTAGAAATTTTAAAAATTCTGCCAAAACTTGAGTCATTAATGCACTAAACCTATGGCTTTTAGAACTCAAAGTGTTCCTAGGCTTAGGCAGGCTACCTGTGGTAGAATGGAGTTAGCAAATGAACTGGGATACAGAATTAGAAGATCAATGGTTCTGTAGCTGGGAACGTGGAGATACTATATATCAGTTCGGGAAGGTAGCATGATAAAGAGTCAGGAAGAAATCATCAGCATCCCATAAGGGGTTGAGAACATGGGAACAGGAACAATGCAGACTGCATTTTAAGTGTTCCTTGAATACGTGGACAGGATCTGTCTGCAGTTAACAGGCTCCTACTCTCAACTAGGGTTGAAGTACAAAGCCTCAAGTGTTCAATCATCCTAGCAGACGAGGCTAGAGTTTGTCCTAGATCAGTGCTTCTGAAATTTGAGCATACGTCAAAATCCCCTGAGGACCTGTGAAAACAGCATTTCTGATTCAGTAGATCTGGGGCAAGGCCCGAGAATGTGCTTTTCTATTAAGTTCCCAGGTAATGCTGCTGACTCTCGTCTGAGGACCACACTCAAGAGCCACTGCTCTGGAGCCACAGCCCAGACCAGCTTGCAGCTCTAAGCAGAGTGATTCCAGCTGTGAGAAATGGGATTTATGTGGAGAAGGTCAGACAACTCATGCCAAGACAGAATTAATTCTCTGTGAGATCCTGAATTGCTTTTCATGTTATCCACAGGTTGGCAATCTGCCTCAAATAATGAAACTTGCAGAGAGAGAAGGGATAGTCTCAGGCTTTTTCTTTGTCCAGTGAGCACCACATGTCTTCCCTCTAGGTGGGTGACTGACCTAGCACATCACGAGCAAAGGTCCAAAAATTAAACAACATCATTTCCAATCTGTCGACTATGATAGACTTTAGCCCAAATCCACATGGGCTTTTCTGGTGCTGGCCCCCAACAATCTTACCAGGAATGAGCAGTCATTAGTGAATGTATTACACTTATCTCATTCAAATAATTTTATGATCTCAAAGTTCAAGAGAATCTGTTTTTTTCTTTTTCCCTAACCATCTTTTACCTTTGAGTTTTTTCTATTTTAGAGACAGACAAAATATATTGCAAATTGATTTATATTTATTAAAGTATTGCTTTAAAAATTAAAAATGTAATATAACCTAATGTTTAAAAAAGCCTGCCTCTAAAACAATGGGCACTGACTTTTATACTACATATGTGTAGTTTTTTGCCTTCTCATATGTTTTAGTTTTAAAATGAGAGCTTCTGTGTTTATTGCATAAGTTAAATTGCATTTCTAAGGTGTTTACAGAGAAGCAATTCTTTCACAACTGGGTCTGATTTTCAACCAGTAACATATTTTTACACTAGAAAGGGATCTTAGAAATGAACTAGTTCAGAGGTTGGCAAACTTTCGCTGTAAAGGGCTAGATAGTAAGTATTTTAGCTTTTGCAAGCCATAGTGTCTCTATTATAATTGCTAAACTCTGTTGTTTTAGTACTAGTCATAGATAATATTTAAATGAATGAATATAGCTGTATTCCAACAAAAATTTATTTGTTAGAACAGGTGGCAGTCTAGATTTGGCACATGGGCCTTAGTATGCTGACCCTTGGTCTAGTTCATTTTTATTGATTTATGTGTCAGGAAACTAAGCCTAATGAGATAAGTGACGTGCCCAGCCCACCTAGCTAAGAAATGGTAGAGTGACGTCTAAAATTCAGGTTTGAATCCCAGTCAAATGTCTATTCTACAAATCCACTTGTTCCAGTATGGCCACCCTATGTCCTTTCTCTGCATCAGACCAATTTATAGATCAAGGAGGTTTTTCCTCCAGCTGTCTCTGCTGCAAACACGGCAGAAAGCTAGGGACCCTAGGATGTCCTTCATGCTTTTCTAGTCAACTAGTTATAAAATATTTCATCTCCAATGACCTTCTGGAGGTTCATGTGCTCGTGAGAGAGTGAAGAAAATAGACATTTAAAACATTGAGCTTTTTCCCACGTTCAGTAGTTTGGGGGGCTACCTCATGACATCATTCTAAGGAGGCAAAGGTTTAAGATTTGATTTTTAAACTGACATAGAGAAAGGCTGTTCCAAGGCCACAGGTGGGCACAGGCCACCCAAATGAGCATTTTTCAGATGTGTTCTGTGATCACACAGGGCTCCAGGGGAAAAGTACTGAAGATCATCCAGAGCAGGGCACTCCCCTAGAAGGAAAAAGACTCAGAGTTAATGTTCTCCAGATAAGAAACAATTCATTTTTCTCCATGAAGGTCACATTTTTTTTCATTGCTGATTTCAGAACAAAAATTGTCAACCAAACCTTTTTGTCTCTTGTGAACATTGCCCTTCTAGAAAATCTGTAAACTAGCAAAACACTTTGTAGCTGTCCTTCAACAGTATCTAGAATGATACTGCAGTTATCCAGGTCATCTTTGTTCTGTTTAATACACAGGACTCTTTGTTATTTCATTATGTATCATCTTATGATTTTACCTTGAGGGTTAACCATTCCTGTTATGCCATACTTGCTGTTCTTTCCCTGAATCTGTTACAAGGCAGATTGTCACTATGTTCAGTCAAATAGGAGAGTAATACTGCCTTTTAGGAAAGTGATGAAGTTGAGGCCTGGATTCATGAGACTCTTGAGGCCAAGCATTTGAAAGTTGGGAATGGTTTTGTTGGAGTTCCAAATCAGGAACCAATTCTATCTTCTTACAAATATATTTTTGAGATCTTGGGTTTGGGAGGAACAGAGGCTCTCTTGAGTCATCTTTGTGTGTGTGTGTGTGTGTGTGTGTGTGTGTGTGTGTGTTGTGGAGGGAGTTGTTTTGGGGATATGTGTGATCTGAAGCACACCTGGAGATAACAGAATCTGAGCAGGGCTAGGAACCTGCGAGTGTCTTGGTCTCTTTTTCATGGTCTTCTTGGCCCTCTCATTTCATATTTGCTGCTCTCTTATTCCCTTATGACCAATTGGTCAGTCTCCTCTGATTCTCTATCCCAAATTAAATAAAAGCCAGTTTTATTGCCCTTGCTAGTTAGCATTAACTCCATTGTTAGAACCTCTTGTTAGGATGCCTAATGCATCACCAGGAAACCTTTGGATGGGCCACCCTATCACAGTTTCCCACCTCCATCCTATTGCTTTTTTGTGGCTCCTCTGCACAAAAAGCAGCCTAGTGTTGCTGCCCTGAGCATGAAGGTTATTATCCTAGACATGGAGACTGGACATTCAACTGAATAACTTCTTAAGCTTTTGTTATATATATTTTTTGCTATATTTATTTTATGTTACAGTTAATTCACAATTTTGTTGAAAAAAGTTTTAATATGCAAAACTTAAAAAAGAAAAGGAAAACTATAGTCCATCACCCACATATAAGGTATGACTATCTTGCTGATTCTTTTCCAGTCTTGGTGTGTCGTTTCATATAGTTGATTAATGTGTGACTTTATATTTTTTGTTTAACATTAGAGCACAGTTTTTGCTCATGTATGTAAATATTCTTTCAAAATGATTGTAATTTGTTGCAATATATCATCGTATAAATATACTGTATATACGTGACTAATGTTCAACACTTACATGGTTTCATCATTGCTTGTTAAAGTTTATCATCACATCAGATAATTTTATTAAGACAGATTCTAGAAGTTTTCTTACAGAGTCAAAGAGAATAAGATTTTTAAAGCTTTTAATATGCATTGTCAAATTGTTTTTCTCAAAGTTTGCTACAGTTTTTACTTTCACCAGCAGTGTATAGGAGAGCCTGTCCTGCTACACTTTCAAAGCATTGAATGACAGCCTTTAAAAATGAGTCTCACCATGTTTAAAAAAAATAAAAAGGTGCTTTCTTTGTTTTATTTATCTCCGGTTACTTATCCTAGTGATTATTCTGCTATTGTTACTGCAAGGAAGTAGCTGAAACCCTAGCCATGCCTATGCAGAACCACTTGCCTTTCAGTTTTGACCACATGAGATGCTAATCCAATGAACATTGTGTCTCCTCTAGCCTTCATACACCGAATTCGACATCAGTGGCAACGTCCTCGCTCTGATCTTCAACCAAGGCATGATCTGGTAGGCCAGCTGTTGGACAGCTTATCACTTACAGAAAAGCCTCCCAGGTTATTTTGGCATAAAGCATTGAATCCTGGTGTTAGAGGAGAACACAATCGGTGTCTAACTCCATATTTACTTTCGTGAAATGGATGCCTGTACATAGTTTCCTTTTTTTTTTTTTCGTATCTTAAATGTCAGTCATCAAAGGTGTCTTTCTGTTTTGCAAGGCACTCCTTCATCAAGTAATGGGAGTCTGTGTTCTGGTTGGCAGATTTATTTGAAGACTATATTTTTATATTTTGTGACACCAGGATCTAATATTAAAACATTAATAATTACATTACCACATGTTAAATACAAAATAAATTAACATAAGGCCTTTCTGAGAGACCGAGTTTATTTTCTTGTCACTACTAAATTTATTTAAAATGTAACTTATAGCTACTTTAAAAAATAATACCTTATCAAATCCAATAGTTTATAGAGGTGAAACACGTGTATTAGGAAGGTCAAGTTAAAATATGATCTTCGTTTTGTAACTTGTTTAATCGGGCCATTGGCACATCAGAATTACTATTTTTTTTTTTTGATGTGTGAAGGGTTGTCATATCTTTTATCAAATAAAAGCATTCTCACTATAAACTTGACAGGTTAAGATGAGTCGATACAGTAGAAATCATTTTTGAGTTTAAGAGCTGAATCACGGACCACGTGTCTTGAAAATCTGTCACTTCAGATTTCCAGCCTATAAGCAGTTACAATAAGGCTACTTTATCCTGGGTATATGTGCCTAAGACAATATTATGCTACCAACCATACCATTGTCCTATTCACAAGTACAAGTATAGACTCAGTTTTTGAACAAGTTTCATATATTGTACAAATAGAGCTGTCCTGAATTATTAAACCTTTGGGTGCTGACAGACACTGGACCCGTCTGCAAATGCTAAAACTGTCTTGCTTCTGTCACATAAAGACCACCCTCAAGGGCTCCATCATCTTTCCATGGGGACTGTTAAATTCCTGTGCCTGACTAGGTAAATCAATATGGAAAAGATGTTATACAAATATCGTTTCCTCCTTTGCCAGGTAGGTTTAAAAATCTAATTTTTATCCCCTTTCCAAAGTTTCCAAGTATGACTCACATGTCCAGACTCACTAAGGAAGGAAATGTATCTTTCATTTTCCAAGCAAGGAGGAAAGTTGAGGTGGCCGGAGGAATGTCTACTGACACGAAAGTAAAGGGAGCAGCTTCTGTGGGTTCTGAGTTTTCATTTCCTGGAGTTCAATTGGCTGTCATGGCAGAAAATGGCTATATGGCTATGGGAGTACGGAGAAGCCACTGTTCTATCAGTGGCGTTTACACAAAGTGTCATAAATCCCTCAGCCTCGTAGTTACCATTCACACAGACATATGCTGCACGTCGATTGTGTTCTTTCAGAGTTAAGACAACAGATTGGCCTAGAAATTTGTTTTTATTGTCAGAAAACCTGTTATAATGGCTGTCTTGATTGGTTTCACTTGTGATTTTGCAACTATTTTTGTCCACTACTGTTCGTATTGAAATTCTTAAATATCTAACATGTTTTTCCAGTTCTCTCATGGGCAGATCCGTTATCAGAATCTCTGCACTGTCATTTTCTGTCTGTTAATTCTTCAGACAGTGGTCAGGCTTGCTTCTGGCTAGTTTGAAGAGCATATTAGAACGGGATTGCATTTTTTGAGTATACAGAGATATTTACACACTTTCCAAAGTTCCAGAAGCAAACTGACCATTATTCTATTATTCACCTTCACGTCAATGCTTGGCACAGATACTCTTTTCCTAACCTTAGGAAGGTGATGAGGGAGGGGGATGTCATGTAGAGGGAGGTGTGGGGCAGGTGTAATGTAAAATTAGTAGGCTTACTCTGCACAAAGGTCCTCACACACAATTGTTCCATTATTTTGTGAAGCATGAGGATATAATGCCGGAGCTTAACCATTTTCTACAGAAACAATTAAAAAGGTACAGGGATTTTGTATTCAATTCCATTGGACTGTGACTGGAGACATTGAATTACTGCTTTAGGAATTGCTGAGTAGTGGAGGTTACTTATGCAGATGTTATTAACATCAACATTTATAGATAAAATCCATTTTGCTATGATTTGGTTGAATGCTCAGTAACCTTTATTTACACACTTACTGTTTGAAATACACGTGATGGTTTCTGTGGTAATATTTTTAAATGATGAAAGCACATAATATCTTGATCATAGCAGGATATTGAGAAATGGCACAGAACATACAGTGAGAGAGAAAATGAGTTTTGGACATTGCTCCAACACTGCTTCATTGGGTACCCTCTGGCCAGGTTTATCACCTTTTTCTTCTCACCTTCTCAGTTGATCGGATGTGAATAATTTACCTGACATGTACATGTCACTGAAGTAATAAGGAGAGTTAAATAAAAGAAGCTTTCATTTTCTTTGATCTTCCTGGAAGAAAAGCATTTTATAATGCTAAAGTATTACAATGATTTTTACTGACAGATGACGGGATCAAGCCTGGGTAAGGGACTTAGTAGGCCGAGCTGATTAGTGATTCATGAGCAAAGATAGGATGAGCATTAAGATTCAGATATTATTATGCCAGGACTTATTTTTCTAGGTTATGGCTCTTGAGTTATTTGTTCAAAATGTCTTTGTGATATTTATTTTGAAATTTTGAATTTTATTTATAGATGCATGCACAAATAATAAGCATATACCTACAAACAATGTGCGTGTATATAGGTACAAATATATGTGGTTTTAGGCAAGTCTCGATTTTGAATTATGTGCAAAATTATGTTTTAGAATTGATTAGGTTATGCAGCAATGAAACAATCTCAAAATCTTAGCAGCTCATAAAAAGAACATGTTCAATGTGGGGTGGAAGAAGAGCTTTGCTCTTCTTAGCTTACCTTCGCTTTAGAGACCCGGACTGATGGAATAGGATCCATCTGAAACATTGCTATCACACTAGCAGAGAACGAAGAGAAGGAAAAACCACACAGGGCTTTTAAAGCTTCTACCCAGCAGTAAGGGCCTAATTTCTTTTCCTGCTTTATTGGCCAAAACAAGTGATGTCGCCACCTGATTTTTAGAAAGACTCAAAGTGTATTACATCAACAAGTATTGGTATTGGGGGATATAATCTGGTGCTTTGCAATTCTAACCCATTAGCTGGGACTATCACTTGCTTACTTGCTCACTTTTTTGGCGTTCCCTCTCTCTTTCTGTCCTGTAACAAAAGTATACTGTATTGTTTTAAAATCTATCCCCCCATTAGAAAAAAATAGTTTAACTTCCTACAAAGTCTTTGTTCAATTCATTATGGTAAAATATCATTCAGATCTATTGCTTGAAATCTTGTCAACAAGACAGCCCAAATTGTGACAATATTCCACTTTTCAAAGAAATGAGTTAACTGGGTTGGCAAAAGTTCAATTATAGCGGAAACTAATTTCTTCATTTAAATTAAAAATGTCTCTATAATGAATCAAATTTACATTGGATTGGCTAAACAGCTATTCAGGGAGAACAAAATGCTAATCCTAGTTAGAAATGTTGCGGGCTTCATTATAGATAGAACAGTTTAAAAGACAGGGCTCCCCTTACATTTTTAAAATAAGTGCACATGTATCTTCTTCTGATTTTGAAATAACAATGCTATTTGTATTGATTTATGGTGCTAATGAATTTTCTCATCCAAGAAGAGTGAAACTTATTTTGTTGAAGTAATCAACTAAGCCATCAAGTAAAAGTGACCACACCAAAGCGGTTCCTACCTAAAAGTAGTATTTTAAAATACTTATAAAAATTCAGATGCACAAAGCAGAGAATTCCCAAGACAAGCTACAGAAAGAAAGTAAACAGATAAACTAAATTTAAATAAATGTGTGGAATTTTCATCTCAAAAACCTATAATCTAGTTATACATTTTCAATAAAACCCTATTTTAGGAGGCATAAATACATCATTGCAATTGGCTTTAAAACACCAGATCACCTACAAAGAGAAAATGATCAACATCAGAAAGAGAAAATTTATTTTAATTTTTTTCTTTCATTAAGCAAAAATTTTTTTCAGTTGTACAGTCATGGCCTACTGCAACCTTGACCTCCTGTCATTAAGCAAAAATCAATTATTCATTACAAAAGTGATTAATTCAAATGTGCAGTTTATTTGAGTAGAAGTGACTTTAAGGGTTAATTATTTTTAACAAGTTATATTTATAGATATATTAGTCAATGGTATAAGTGTTGGGGAAAGTTTATTTTAGAATTAGAAGAAAGAAGTAAAACAATTGTAAATATTGTTTACCCTGTTGTAGTTTAAATTCACTAATGACAGTAGGTTTAGTTAATTAACAACATTCTTTCTATGAAATAATTATGATATGCAATTCCTACAATAATGGGGAAAGTGGCAAAATGTGTTTAGAAGTTGGAAATAGATAAGTGCAGTTTATTTATGAAAAGGGTTTGTGTGGTTGAAAGTAGCAGTGTATTTTCTGCCTTTGGAAAAGAAGCCTGATGTCAAATAAACAGGAGCAGTGTGACTTTGCTATGGAGTAAAGACTCAAAACTGAGCAGAGTTCTGTTTTCTTTCTAGGATGGGCTCCTTCTTTGCTCCCAGCCTCCCAGGCATCAATATCCTTCGACTCCACACATCCATGTACTTCCAGTGCTGGGCCGTTATGTGCTGCAATGTTCCTGAGGCCAGGGTCTTCAAAGCTTCCAGATCGAATAACTTCTACCTGGGCATGCTACTGCTCATCCTCTTCCTGTCCACCATGCCTGTCTTGTACATGATCGTGTCCCTCCCACCATCTTTTGATTGTGGTCCCTTCAGGTCTCTTTTTGAAATTTGACTCAGGCATGATGTTCTTTCAGGGATGGAAGTGGGAATGGCCATTCATTGTATAAGCTATTTTTTTTTCCCCGAACAATGGCATTTTTGGTTGGTGGAAATGAGATCCCGGCTGGGCGCAGTGGCTCATGCCTATAATCCCAGCACTTTGGGAGGCTGAGGCAGGTGCATCACCTGAGGTCAGGAGTTCAAGACAAGCCTGGCCAACATGGTGAAACCCCATCTCTAACAAAAATATATAAATTGGCCAGGCGAGATGGCAGGTGCCTGTAATCCCAGCTACTTGAGAGGCTGAGGCAGGAGAATCGCTTGAGCCCAGGAGGCGGAGGTTGCAGTGAGCTGAGATGGGGCCACTGCACTCCAGCCTGGGGGACAAGAGCAAAATTCTGTCAAAAAAGAAAAAAAAAAAGGAAAGAAAGAAAGAAAGAAAGAAAGAAAGAAAGAAAGAAAGAAAGAAAGAAAGAAAGAAAGAGAGGGAAAGGAAAGGAAAGGAAGGAAGAAAGAAGAAAAAAAAGGAAAAAAAAAAAAGAAATGAGATCCCTTGGGTATTCAGGTTCAATAGGTGACGTGGAGATTCTTTGGCAAGTTCTGTCTACTTCCTCATTTGGGAATCATAAAAGAGAAAATACTTTATACTTTTCCAGGCTCTGCCTGGGTAAAATATGTATGGTGAATCTGAGCTGTTTCCACCTTAGGGAATAGGTAAGAGCAAGGTCTGATGACACTGGTTTGGATGTGAGTTTGCCTGACTCTGGGCCATCACATCCAGACATGGTCAGCTCTCACTACTTCTCTTGTGCATCACTACCTTAAAGAGAGAGAGAGAGAGAGAGAGAGAGAGAGAGAATACCCCACATTTTACCTAGGAAAGAGAATTATTACTAAATACTAATGAGCATAAAGAGCGCCAATTTATTATCCAATTTGCCACATGCCAGTGAAAAAAATTAAGGCTGTTCCACATATATATTCTCTCCCAATTATCATTCAAGTCAGGAATCAAGAGTCACAACAGCTCCTTGATCCAATTTAGAGATATACATTTCTACAGTTCTCTATGACAGAGCTCTCTTCTCTCTATGACACGTATGAGAAAACTAAGTCCCTGGCATCTGGAGGATGAGGTTTCTTTCCCTAAAGGGCCTTAGAAATGAATCTACCACAAGTTCTCCCAAAAATCTCTGCGTGTTGAGTCACTGGCCAGCATGCACTTGAACTGCTTCTCCTTTTCAGTGAAGGAAATGAGACTGTAAAAAGCCATGTGAATGATATACATGATGCTGTAATGCCCACATATAATTCCCCCTTTATGTTGTCAGATCTAAGTTATTTAATTAAAGTCAAAAGGTTCATTGCCGACAGACTAAGTATATAAGAGACATTTTCACTCTAACAGTAGTCTGAGTTATTGCTTTGCCGGAAAACAAGAAAATGTTAAGCCAGCTGATTGAGTTAAACTAGCTGGAGCTCTATCTACTCATCAAACTGATGTTAAGAAGCTCTGTTAATTCCATTGTGTGTGTGTGTGTGTGGGTGGGTGTGTGTGTGTTTCCAAGTGGACTGAAATAAATAATGCAGACAGTGACATCTGGAGACTAAATATGAAATTACAGTCTTGATGGAGACATTTGTCTCAATAAATCCCTAACCAATCTCGGAGTACAAAATTCAAGAAATATGCCATTCAAAGGCTTTAGTTAATTGCAAATTATTCACACAACTGGGAAGGGGTATCTCTATGCTATTTAGATTTTTTTTTTCATGTCAGTTTCCTCACTTTGGAGCCAAAGGATGTTTACATTGTTTATTTGTCTGGACTTAAAAGTTTGAAAGGATTGTCCTGCTGTAGAAATGAGGTGAGAATGCTTGTATTAGTGGGTACCTCATAGCATGTCATCTTTATGAAACCTGAGTTTTAGGTGATTTGCTTAACCTTCCTAGCGAAGGTTGTCTGACTCTATCTGGATCCTGGGCAAACAGCAATTTAGGAAATATAAATTTGAACCAAGTTACTGGAGGTAACACAGTGATGGCTAGTTGCTTTCCAGTGTAGGGAAGTTTTCAGGTAAGATGGCTATAGTGCATTTATCCGTTCAGTAAAGCAATGTGATGAGATATTCTAGTTTGTCTGGTTTTGTAAGACCTGGCTAGAGAGGGTAAATTTTCCAAGAAACTATTCCAATAGGCTAGTAAGTGGATTTGTCTTAAATAGCTGACAATTTAAAAACTATTTATTTGATGTCCAGATGAAGGCAATTCTAATTGTTCTATAGCATTTCCTGACATTTGATGTTTTCTCCCATCTATGTCAATAATTCTGAACGATTTATAGTTCTCTAGGTTTTTATACACATCCCTGCTTACATTATGACAATTTTATTTTTTCATGTATTTTCATCTTACTGCAAAGATAATATGTGTTTATGCTAGAAAACCTAAACATTGTAGAAATATTTTTACATGAAAAGAAGCGCGGTCCGTAATCTTGAAAACCTGAAATAACAATGTTTTAGCATTTTATATTCTGGTTTGCCTTTTACACATAATTTTTCATAACTGAGCTTGTACTGACACAGGATGTTTCTCAGCCCCTTCGCTGGACTCACAGAGGGCACCCTGTCTACTCGCCCTGCTGTGCTAAACCCCTTGTGGGAGGAAGCATGTGGGCAAGCGAGTGCGGGATCTGGCCAGACACACCGGGCACTGACACAGGAGCAAGCTCCATGTGGGGCCTGTGGCCAGACCAGGTGTGTCACCTTGAGGAGAATGCAACGGTGCCCAAGTGAGGGTGCCTATGACCCCGAAGCCCCAGAGGCAGTGTTACAATGCTTCCTGAGTCCCACCATCCTCAGCCTGATGGATGGCAGTGTGTTAGCAGCTCAGTTGGCTCCTTGCCTCATCACGTGGGGCAGCTGCCCTCCACCATAGAAGGCAAAGGGCCAGTGTGACAACCTTTCCTGGGTACCCACATTCAGTGGGCCCCGAGCTCTTGTCCAGCGTCCAAGAAGAATGAGGTCACATGGATTATTGAACGATGGTGAAGATGGATAATTTTATTGAGTAATGAAACTGGCTTTCAGCAGAGAGGGGAGCTGGAGAGGGGCCAGGAAGAGAAGGTCCTCTTCCCCAAAATCAGGTTGTCTCTTCCCTAAAGTCAGGCTGTCTCTACCCTCTACCAACCAACTGAGTCTGTGGTCTTTATAGGCACAAGATGGACAGTGTGTGCTGATTGGTTTGTGAGTGTGCAAAAAAGGTTAAAGTGAAGACATCACTCAAAGGTAGACATGACAGTGTAGAAAACCAATTAGGAAAGGGTAGGTATATGTAAAATAGGTGAAGGGTGGGGATGAATCAGAGGAAAGTGCACCAAACAGGAAGACAAGTTCTCAATCCGGTCTGAGGATTTAACTTGGAGTTTGGCTTTCAGGCTTTAAACTGTCTTTGGCTTGGAGGTGGCATTTCACCAGGTACCTGCCCCTATCTGTCTAGGCATTTGGCTGCCTTGTGTTGCTATCAGTATACTAGGTGCAGGTTTTTAGTATTAAAAGTTAAAATTATATTGTGACGCTGCTATTATATTGCTCATTTGCAATCATGCTTTATGCATCTATTTTTCTTAGTAGTTTAGCTGACTTCCAGAGATTGGGGATAGAGCATTTCCATCTCTGTGGGTCTAGACACAGTAAAGTGCTGGTCAATAATTTGAATGAATGAATGAATAATGACTGCTTATTGTGCACTAAGCACTAGAGGAGACGCAGGGGTAAGTCCATGCACTAAGCATTGATTCTGGTCCTGTGGCACTTACCACCCAGCTGGGAAAAAAGACCTCTTCATAAGCTGTTCTAATCTAGAGTGGTGCTATGCCTACAGCAGGACTATGGATAGACACAGACAACTGGAAAAATAATTCTGAGAATATTGTGTAATAGCACACTTTGGCTAACCTGGCAGGAGAAGGCATTGCCAGGGATTTGTAGATGCTTCCATAATTTGTATGTAATTAAGATATCTGGACTCCTTTCTTTGGTAAAAAGCCTGACCTGAAAAAGGTACACAAGAATCCCCAGGGACCTAGTAACTTTGCTTTGGGTCACACTGAATGCTGAGAAGGCCTTTGTGGGTAGGGATAATTTCATAAAATTTGAATCCCCCACTCTAACCTCATTCATCAGCTATGACCTGAGATGCTGGAGAAGGGAGGATAGATGGTCTTATCTTTTTTGGTACTTTTAATTTATCTGCTTATCCTGTATTCCATCTGGCTGGGGCTGTTGAGGGGTATGAACAATTAGAATGGAATGGTGAAAAATAAAACTTTTTGGAATAGGGAGTTATAATCTTATATTGCTTGTAAGCTTCATTCCCTCTTATGTATCATAAGTGTTGAAAATTAGTGTGTAGATCTTTAATTTGTGAAGCAAACCTTGTACCTCTGTAGTGCAATGACTACTGACAAAGTACTTGGAGTCGCTCTGTCTGCTGGAAGATAGTATTGGTTAGACCAGGAGAAAAAAACCATCATCTGGGACTTGTGTGTCATCGTTATTTAGTAGTTGAAAGTGCTTAAAGATTAAAATACAAAAGCAAAACTAAACATTGTATTAAATGTTGCACCAACATTTATTCTGATGATGCGTACAATTTGGTGAAACCCAACCCAAATCTCTTCTGAAAATTGCATCTTTTCATAGTAAAATCAGTATGCATATACAGAGAAAACAATGGTGTAATGAATATCATGAATATTATGGTACAATTCTAGCTATTCCTTAGTAAGTCAAGACATCCTGTTCTCGTTTTTCTAGTTTATAGGAGCTGATACTTGCCTTCATGGATCTGCGCAGTGGAGCTAAGTTGGTATTCATTAGGGCCTGTCCAGGAGAAGAAACTGAGAGGGAAAGAACCCATGATTCGGTGTGGTTACCTTACCTATTAACATATCTGATGAAGGAAGTCTGGTGGAAAATAAGATGGAAGCTATTGCATGGAAAGAGATATTGGATTATATGTGGATTTTATTCCACTGGGCTATTCCTTGTTCTCATTTCCAAGGCTAATTAAAAATTGAGTACACTGTTTACTTAGCTCAAAGAGAGTGTTCTCCTACAAGAGCAGCTGACTGAGAGGCAGATTTATAAGCTATTTACAAAATATATTTCAATCAAAAAATCTTAGAAATACAGTTTTAAAAAAATCTTCTCCCAAAAAGATGAAATGTGGGTAGGGATAATTTCATAAAATTTGAATGCCCCACTCTAACCACATTCATCAGCTATGACCTGAGATGCTGGAGAAGGGAGGATAGATGGTCTTATCTTTTTTTTTTCCCTAACTGCTTTGACTATATGTTTATATTGGGATCATATTTATCATATCTTACCCATATATTGACTACATGGGGCCAAAGTGTCAGCAGTTGTAACTAAACATCAGATTCCTAACCTGAAAGAGGACCTAAGCAGTAATTGAGAAAGATTTCCAGTTTTCTTGCTTTAACCATGGTTTTTCCATACCTTCTTGATAAACTTCTCTCCCCCTTTTTAATTCCCCCAGTGGCAAAAATAGAATGTTTGAAGTCATTGGAGAGACGCTGGAGCATGATTTCCCAAGCTGGATGGCGAAGATCTTGAGACAGCTTTCGAACCCTGGGCTGGTCATTGCTGTCATTTTGGTGATGGTGTATGTGCTTTCCCTCCTCATAGAAAGAGCCTTTGTGATGTTCTTCCTGGCTGCTTTTACATTTCAGCTTTTTCAGCTCTCTCACTCTCCCTAAGGGTTGTGCTGTAACCTATCCAAATGCAACACTGATTACATGGTGGTGAGAGGCTAAAATTCATGAGCCATATTCTGATCCTATTGGATGTAATTCACAGCCATCTGCATCTGTCTTTGCTTCCCCAGGATTATAAGATTTGTTCCCAAGTAACCACAATAATTATCCGTAAACAGCTAAAGCAAGGAAAACATAAATGCTAAATGCTAAATCTAATCGGTACGTTGAGCTTCCCCCAACAGCCCGACCTCCACCTCTTGTTCCATAAAGCAGATGGCTGTGAATATACAGAAATAATGAGCCTCTAAGTTAATATTCCCCTTGGGGGCCCTATAAACTATATTTTAGGGTCAAGGGCTTAAAGGGTCTTAAAAATTTCCCTGTCCTTGTTGTTAGAGGGCCGTCAATAACAGTATGTTCATGATGATAGAATCAGAGGACCAGAGCATCTTGGGAAGTTTCTGTAGTCTGTGCCTTCAAAGTCAGAAGTGATTTCCAAAGGGGAACTTGTCAGATGACTTTTGTTTTCATATAACTTTCATTGGCTTCTGACTCTTGGCCACCACAGATAAACTTACATTCTAAGTAAAAGTATAGACTTGCTGTGGAAGAGCCAACAGCAGCGTCCATCTCTTCCTTTCAGTCCCTGAGTGCCTCCTACATAGAATGCCTGGAGCTGCCACCACTCAGTCAGGGGGTAAATATTAAACAACCCCAGGAACACGTTAAGAACAAAGTTGATGCAAAGGATTTGGTTCATTTAAATAAAGGTAAAACGAGGAAATCTCAGGGAGAAAACTCCCAGTGGTTTGCAGTAAATGAACAGGGATTCTGACCCAGTTATTGTCATGATCACAAGCCACATAAAGTAGTGAGGGCAAGTTTATCTTCTTCAATTTTATAACCTAAGAACTTGATTTAAAGAAGGAAAGCGATTTTCTCTAGGCAAGAGAGAGAGAGAGTAAAATGGTCACAGAAGGACCTAAAGCAGATCCTTTGACAGTAAATCCAGTGCTCACTTCTTTATACCAAGAGGCTTTCTGTGAGGGAGAGCTAATAACCTGTGGGGATAATTAAACAGTAAATCAGATTACCATTATATATTACATAACCTTGATAATGGAGTGCTATTAAGAATCTGATAGTAAATCTCTGGCACCGATGCATTAGAAAATGACCTACTGAATGCAGCATGTTTCACCAGATGGCCTTTGAAACGATTTTCTTTCTCTACATGTCCATGATACAGTGGCTTCTGAGAGCATGTTAATCAGTATCCTGTGGCCTTTGAGAGTCAAGGCCTTTTAGTGGTATGAGTGAGGTGTTGTTTAAAACACACACACACAGACACACACACACACAATGTAAACATCAGATTTTGTTACCATATTCTTAATTTATTAAGAGACATGTTTATTTTTAAGTGAAGGAGTGACATTGTTCAAATGCCTTAATCCAAAGATCTAGCAATCGGTCCTAAGAGTGTTTAAAAGGAATTAACACTGCCTTTGTTTCAGGTACTATTTACACACTGACTCGTTTAATTCCCGTAACAGCCGTGAGAAGTTGGCTTCATTAATCATACTGTCAATAACACATTGAAGTTCTGCCCCAAGTCAAGTGACTAATAAGGGGAATTTAAACTCGTGTCTTCTCCTTCACGCTAATTTCCTACACTCACTTGCAGCACCAAACAGGGATCAGAATCAGTGGGAATCTCAGATGGGCTGAAAGCCACTTGTCTGAGATGGTATAGACCCAGGGTCAGCACACTTTTCCTAATTAGAGGGCCAGAGGCAAATTAGGCCAAGAGGCAAAATTGAGGATATTAATTAAGTAATTACTCATATAACCATTAAAAAAACGGGAAAAACCATTCTTAATTCATGGGCCGTACAAAGCAGTCTGGCAGTCATCTTCAGCCTGCAGGACCTAGTTTGCTTTGATCTGGAGAGCCTGGAGGAAAGCTGGCCCTATGCACGTGTCAAATAGGTATACTGAAAGGTTGATTGTGGCTCTGAGGTTCTGATTTAAAACCCAGATTTTAGCTTATTACTGATTAGATTTTTTTCAAATTCTGAGATCTCCTCTTCTGCTTTATGAGGCCCATACAATTGGCTTAGCTTTTTATTACCTTTAATTAGAGAACTGTACTAGTATTTTGAATTTCCCCCAGTGGATTTTATTATATCAACCTGGATGGCTTTTGGGTATCTAAGCAGAATTCAGGTTAGTTTTCTGCAGGCAGTTTCATTCCTTTGGAGACTAGAAAAAGATTTGCGAGGAATACTTGTTTAATGTGCATTACAAGGCAGAAAATCATGGTGGATAAATAGAGAATTCCGGAACTTGAAAGGACTTGTGAAATCTTTGAGTTCATCCTCTGAATCCAGGAACTTTTCTGAGAAAATCCTTATAATACACCACACACACACACAAACACACACACACACACACTTCTATTGAGTGCCTATTTCATGCCAGATATTGCCCTACATGCATTTATGTATGTAATTTTAGTTAAACTCCCATCACTCATGTAAGAGACAAACAAACTCTGCCAAACCATGTCAATAATTGTGTTGCTAGCACCAGATGGCTCATAAAGGATATTGTCTTTCATTTTTGGGAGTAAAGGAAATGTGTTCAATATCCAGTTATTTGCAGCAAAGAGTGATATAAGTTACCTTTTTTACTGCATTTTTTCTTTGTTTGTTTGTTCGTTTTGCCTTAAGTGAAGATAAGCATATTTATTTTTAACAGAATTGTCTGGCTAGAATTTGCCCTTTCTAGAATGTAAATGTCATTTAAAATCCAAGAATATTCCTTTATACAACATTTTCTTTTTGAGGGAGAAAGAAATGCAAACAATACATTCTACCGAAAAAAATTCCATGTTCATTATCTGTGCCTATGAGGATTATATTCTTAGCTGCAAAGGCCAAAGGACGAAATTTAAGGCAGAAAGTCGTTTTCCTTTTTGTTCGACATATTCCCTAAGCTGCAGTAGGTTTTCCATTCTCTGGAATGTCATTGCCATCCATTTAAAATGCTACTTTCAATTACGATTTAAACTGATGTTAATACATTTCCAGGAAAAAGCTAATATTAGGCAGTGTGAAATAGCAGACAGAGCAAGCTGTGGATCAGGAGCCTTGGGCCCCAACTTGCCAACTTCACCCCAGCTTCATCCCTGTGTCATCCTGAGAGTGTCTCTTTACCTCTCTGAACCTCAGCTTTTATCTGTAAGACAAGAGATTTAGAGTAGAAAACAGCTTAATGTTCATTCCCATGCTGATATTTCATAATTTACTTAATGTAAATTTAAGAAGTATCTTGGGGAACTGAAATATACCCTAAATTGTATTTTTTTTCTTTTTAATTTAGTTTAACCATCTATTATCTCAATGCTACTGCCAAGGGCCAGAAGGCAGCAAATCTGGATCTAAAAAAGAAGATGAAAATGGTAAGATACAATTTATTTCATAGAAATATTACCTTTATTAATGTCAAGTAGTGGAAAACACTGAGAAATCTAATTTTTTTCCCTTATATTTTATTGTGTAGCAAGCTTTGGAGAACAAAATGCGAAACAAGAAAATGGCAGCTGCACGAGCAGGTTGGAGATATGTTTACATTTGTAATTTTTCTTTTTCTTTTTCTTTTTTTTTGGCTTTTTCTCCATTGGATGGTGAGTGACATTATTGCCACGAGCAAGTCATTCCACAATCCTTACCTTCCACCTTTTTAGCCCTTCTCAGGCATCACATTCAGGGGATTTGGTTGCTTTCTGTTGGGAGGGAAAAAAGAGAAATGAAAATGTGGGTGTGTAAACTTGGCAGTAGTGATTTTTAAAAGTGACCTTGAAAATGCACAGAAAATGAAGAAATCCCCCATATAGTCATATACAAACAGCACACACAAATGCAGATGCTCTCCTGCCCATGTTGACTATTTTCATACATGGAAGGATATGGCAAGAAGATCCCAAGAGAGTCGTCTGGGCTTTCCACCACTGATTGCCAGAAGCTCTTTCTAATCCATTAAACTTTCTTTTTTGAAAAACCTCTTTAATTTTTAAAATACTAGAGTAAAGCCAACTTCTAGTTGCCAAAATTAATAATATGCTTTGAGTTCCCCATGGAAAGGTGATACCTAAGAACTTTAGTGAAAACTTTTTCCAACTTTTTCCTCAGTCCTAACTTTAAAACTCTTTATATTAGTAGGACTGTGTCCCCACTGTAAGTAATAAAACACTCAAATTGGTTTAATTAAGAAATAGCAATTTATTTGACCATAGAAATATAGGGAAATGGTATTTTTTTATTTTTATTTTTTATTTTATTTTATTTTTTTTGAGATCTGGTCTGGCTCTGTGGCCCAGGCTTGAGGGCAGTGGTATGTTCTTGGCTCACTACAGCTCCAAATTCCCAGGCTGAAGTGATCCTTCCTCCTCAGTCTCCTGAGTAGTGGGGACTACAGGTGCACACCACCATGGCTGGCGAATTTTTCATTTTTTTGTAGAAGTGAGGTCTTGCTAAGTTACCCAGGCTGCTCTTGAACTCTTGGGCTCAAGTGATCTTCTCTTTTTGGCCTCCCAAAGTATTAGGATTACAGGCATGAGCCACTGTGGCCAGCCTTCAGTATTGCGGGATCTGGCCAGCAGCCCGCAATGCAGCAGGGCTCTCTCTTTGTTCCCAGACAGATCGGCAGGTCGAGAAATAATAGACACACACGAGATAGTGAAAGCTGGGTCCAAGGGGGTCACCACCTTCTAGTCCCACAGTGCCAACAATGCACTGGATATGCCAGCATTTATTAAGTTTAGTGAGGGCGGGGGTAGGTTAGTGAGGGATTTAGGGTCATTTGATTTTGAGGTGAGATGGTCACATGTGGATGAAGTAATTGTTTAACATAACATCTGTATGCAGAAGTACAGTATACAGAGGTAAGAATTTACAATATAGTGTGTGCATCAGCAATTTCTAACAGAGCCTTAA
>NW_012107753.1:613217-625086 GCF_000951045.1 Mandrillus leucophaeus | reverse complement strand
TGAGGTGAGATGGTCACATGTGGATGAAGTAATTGTTTAACATAACATCTGTATGCAGAAGTACAGTATACAGAGGTAAGAATTTACAATATAGTGTGTGCATCAGCAATTTCTAACAGAGCCTTAAAACGGAAACACAGTCTTTCCATAACCTATGATTAGCAAGATATTAATCAGCAGTAACAGTTGCAGCAAAAGCTGGTTACAAACAATCCATAGAAACAGGATGTGAAGCTAGACAACTGGTTAGACCAGAAATTCTCAGAAGGGAGTATACCTTAACCCTAAAGAGGCCTAGAAGAGCCGTGGCAAGATGAGGGCGTTCATAGCCCTATCTTATCCATATCGACAAGCGCCCCTCTGCATGTGTCCGTTTATAGGCTCTCCGCAAGGGTCGCATTCCATTCCCAGAGCTATGAACATCTGCTTTTCTGGGATAGGAATCTTGGTGGTGTGAAACCTCCCTGACTGCACATCCATTCATAGGTTCTCTGCAACGGGAAAGACACCATGTGCTGTTGGCTCATACTGGCAGTCCAACCTGGCATTGTCTTTACACAATCCTGCATGCAATTTTGTATTTACAATAATCAGGAGTGTTTCATCTTTTATTCCGTAGCAATAGTTTCAAGGGGTCTCCCTACATCTCCCCCTTTTCTCTGATTTAAATGAACCATAGCAATCATAGCTTGGCACTGATTATGATTGGATTGAAGAATATTTTCCAATTTTACACATGAACAATAAACCAATGGCACAAATTATACACAGAACAAAATTAATGATAGTGGATCCTCCCAAAGATTTTACCCATTGAATGGGGTTGAGATTAGATAACCCCTTAGAGATACCGTCTAAAACTTCAGCACCGGGTAAAGCAGTTAAGTGTGCTTGAGAGGCCTCAAAAATCTGTTCTTTTAGCTTGCTTATGTCTACACTTAGATTATCTTCACTTCCTCGTAAATAGTGTTTTATTGATTCCCAATTGTGAACAGACTCATTATATTGGAACAGAATTATACAAAAATCAGAAGTATTCCAATCACATTGCATTTGTAATCTATGTTCTAAACTCATAATTCTGTCTCCCATCCATGTAACAGTTTGTCTTAGATCATTAATTTGATTGGCCAATTTTTGATCAATATTTGACTGAGAATTCCACATCCGAGTAGAATTGTTTTTTGCCATTTATCTACAAAATGAGCAGTTTGAATAGATTGATGTAACTACATTATAGTTAATAATTTTAATAGATAATTAACTATATATTAATAGTTACATCAATGTAACTCCAGCAGTAGCAGCAGTCACAGTAACAGCAATCAAGCCCATTATTACTGCAATTAATGTAAAAATAAATCATTTACTCCTTTTAAGAATTTTCTGTAGAATGTTATTAATAACTTGGATAGAAGGGGAAGATTCCCAAGGCCTATGTAAAGCTATGGGGAGCCAAATACCTTCTCTGGCTCTGACATAGTAATATCTACTATGATATTGATTAAAGGATGAGTCAATACAAGTATACAAGTAACAATTAACACAGGTAATTATGTTGGTTTTTGAACTAATATGCATCTTTCCTACTAATAACATATATGGTGGTTTAACACAACTTTTAAGTGGTATAGTTTTGTTGGATTCCATATAGATAGTATATATATTTTGGGATGATATTCTTTTTTGTGAATATGGGGTGGGGGGAATAGGATGTATGAGAGGTGGTGGTGGGACATTAACAACAGGGGGGTATAAGTCCTCGTAATCTTTACTATCCCATCTTTGAATTGACCTTTTGATGATTGCCATAGTGATATTTTTGGCTGTGTGGAAATAGTAGTGTAAATCAATCTGTTGTCTTAGTTTTTGAGGTGACGAGGTGGATTTACTTATAACACTTTCTCCAGCCCAAACTCTCATACCAGTCATAGCTATGGTTAACCTCCATAATTCTGAATGTTCAGATCCTAAGTGGGGAACAACGAGGCTTGGATTTGGAGGGGCAACCCCTGCCCCTTTCCACTTTAAAGGAAAAAAGGAGTTAAATCTCCCATATAATAGGGGAGGGTTGTCACTACTTTTTTGATAAGTAATATCATAGAGAAAATGTTGCCAATCTCTGTGACCCTGAGAGCAATCATTAGTAATATGACCTTTAGGAGCCCAGTCAACAATGGTGTAGAGAGAATTAGATAACACAGTTCCTTCTGAACTAACGCAATCCTTCCATATTAATTTGTCAGCATTTGAAGACAAGTTGAGAGGACATGTAGGTCCTAAAGGCTTATATTGGGATGTGTGAATATAATCAGTGATTCCTGTTTTGACCTGCCTTAGAGGTTTTAACGAGAGCCCTGATTCCAAGTGTCCTAAAGGAGGGACAGAGTGACCAGATGGTAGTGTGACCACCCAAGTTTGAATATCTAATGAGAGACATCCATTAGTGGGTCCCAGGCACAAAGGTGGATACCTAAAACCTAAAGTGATATTGAAAGGGGTTCCTTCTTCTGAAGGTTGGGCATGACAATGATCATCTACAGAACCAGGCATCCAAATACTATTTTTTTAGTTGATTTTTACATATTTATCTCCAAATTACCTGATTTTGTTGTAATTTCTTGACTTTTTAGTTTTAAGTATTATCTATGAAAATTATTAACTACAATAGATTTAATAATTTTAATAGATAATACTTAAACTTTTTTTATACTCTTGCTCTATGTATTCTCTCTATGTATTCTACCTATGTAGTTATATTATTATTTTCGTTAGGCCAGTATACATGATTATGGTCACACAGTCTTCACAGCTGAGCCAAGTAGTAAACTATGGTACTTGTGCATACTTTAAAATTTTCTCAGGATTCATAAGTCATCATTTCCCTTTTTAAACATTTTCTTATTTTTTATATATTTGTCAGTGATTCATTTAATTTCCAAATCTCTGCTATTTATTGAATTATACTCTCAATATATTCAGACATATTGGGTTATCTATCCATTTCATTTCCTTGGAGAAATCTTTCCCAGAATCTTCTGAACTACTCCAATTTCAACTGGTGAGTGTCTGGGATATAGCTATTATCCTTTCATTTTTCTTCACTGTCATTCAGCAGGATGAATGTCACTTTATCCTGTTTTGGATATCGTGTTTTCCATTTTCTCCAACTTCCTCTCTTTTGGTTTGCTCACATTTTGCAGGTAAGAAAGGGTATGTGAGAGGCAAGTTTTCTGAGACCATGCATATCTGAAATTGCTCTTCTCTTGCTCTCCCTTTTGATTGATAGTGTCGGTGTCAAAAATACTCATCTAATTATATTAGAAATAATATCCCTTCAAAATAATATTTTTTCAGAGGTTTCCCATTGCCTTTTAGATTCCACACTTGCTCTTGAGAAGTTTAAAGTCATTGTGATTCTTAGTCTTTCTTGAACAACTTGTATTTTTGATTATCTGTTTGGTTTTCCAATCTGAAAAGTTCTAGGGTCTCCTTATCTGCATGTTCAGAATTTCATGATGGTGTGTCTTGCACGGATCTATTTTTATTCCTTGTGTACTCATCAATGGATTCTTTTGCTCTTTGGTTGAAGGGAATTTTCTTGAATTGTTTACCAATTCTTTCCATCCATTTTCTGTTTTTTTTTTTTGTATGTGGAATTTCTAGTTTATTTTTCATCCTTAAATTCCCTTTGTCTCTTTGTTTTACCCATGAACATTTCCTTATCTTTAAATTTTAACATTTCTCTCAGCCTTTTCGCTTTTGCTATCATAATTTTAGTTTCCGCAAGCTATTTTGTTCTTTAATTCTTCTTTTTTAAACAGCATGCTGTTCTTATTTAATGACTGTAATGGCTTGTTTTGTCTTTATGAGAATATTAATAACTCTTTTTGATGTTTCTTTGCCTTTGATAGTCTGTTTTCTCTAAGCTGTTTTGTCTTCTTTTTTCCCTGCTTGGTGATCCCCTGCTTTGTGACCCTCAGCTCATATTTCAGGGTAGGATGCAAAGGTGGGTTTTGAAGCTCTAAGCACATGGATGGAGCTTGTGCGCAGATCCTCATTGGAGGACTCTGCCTGGGCTGCTGCTGAACCCCAATGTCAGTATTTTTAGGCTTTTTCTCTTAGGCTGATTAGATTCCTCAGAAAAATTACTTCCGAACTCCTGCCCGGAGAGTAAAGATTTGCTTGGCAAACCGGTAGCACCTGAGTGGGAAAGACGACACCAGTGGGGCTCAGCTTTCAGCCTACAAATGCTCACTTTGCCCTCTATTTTTACTGTGGCACTCCTTCTGGTCTTCTAGCCCAGAAGCATCTCTGTTTTACTCTTTTTAGAAAAAATTGTTCCTGTCTTCTGCCAGATGAAAGGCGGTGGGGAGTGGGGAGCAATTATTCATTTGTACCAAGTGAAGCCCATCTCAGGCTCTAACTGCTGCTGCTTCATTTTTTAATAACCCCCACCCCTTCGCCCCACCAAGCTTGACTGCTTCTTAAATAGACAGCTAAAACGTCCTCTTTGTGTTGGTTCCTTACTTCCAGAGGTACCTGTTGCTGCAAGTTACTGAACATTTTCGAGATTTTATGTGTAAATTATGTTGCTTACTATCTTTTTCCTCCCCTGGCTTAGCTTTTCAGTTTGTTAGAATTGATAAGTCATTATCATTAATGTGTCTGCTTTCCAGCTTTTAAAATTTCATCATTGTTGTCTCTTCCCCTATTCTCCCCCTCCTTGTAGGTTTACGCAACCTTCTCCATCCTCCTTCCCAACCCCCCAGAAATTTCTTGACTGTCTTGTTTGTGAAAGAGTGAAAGTTCAATTCAATGTATTTACCTCCGCAGTTTAGGCAAACCTTTGTATTTCCTACTGGGAGAGCAATGGTTTTGTCTCCATCGTCATTCTGTTCATCCCACAGTGCTTACCTGGGGTATTGTTTTGAAATAGAGTCTGGGATGGAGTCTACCTTAGTGAGAATTGATTAGAATTGTCTAGTCTTTGCAGAAGATGAGGTGGTTGAAGCACATACATCACATATACCAGCAGTGCTTTTGTATAATTTAATATTATCAAATTAGTGCTTAAGAATGGAAAATTCTGACTTGTAAGATCTAAATTCTAATTAAAGCTTATTTTTATCTTTATTATTTTAAATGATAATATAATGCTATAGCATACTATTGATCTGATATTTTTCCATAATGTGTATGGCCACCCAGTAAACACCGACTGAATATCTACTGAAAAATGAGGAACTCTTTTGTTGGAAAAATATAAAAGGAATGCATTTATCTATTCATCACATAAGCAATAATGTTTAAATGTTATTAAAAAAAGTAGTACATTCATTCTCCCTGGTTTAGAATTTGTGAAACCTTTGCAAACTAAGAAACATGGAAAAATTTTGAACATTAAAATGCTAAATATTATGGGAAAATGAGCACATTTGGACAATACAGATTTCTGGCCACCTCGTTCAGAACCATTAAGCACACTGAAAGCTACATTTTTACTTGTCTTCTCTTCATCTTCTCTCTCTCTCTCTCCCTGTTTTTCTTTTTTGTGAACAGCTGCAGCTGCTGGTGGCCAGTAATAAGTATCCTGAGAGTCCAGAAAAGGTACACTTTGCCTTGCTGTTTAAAAGTAATGCAATATGTGAAGGCCCAGAGAACAAGCACTGTGGAGCTGCTATTTTCCTGTTCTACCCCTGATGGATTTTCAAGGTCATGCTGGCCAATCAAGGTATCATCAATCCTACCTGAGCAACAAGAATCTTCACCTTATTCCAAGTCAGGAACTGTTTCTGCGCAGCCACTCTCTCCCCTGCTTCATTTCGTGACTTTTTTTTTTTTTTAAAAAAAAAACAAATTGTGTTTAGAAGTGGGTGTAATCCAGCAATAGAGTTTACTGGCTTAGTTGGTGGGTTAATTAAAAAAATTTGCTCATATGAACTTTCATTTTATATATTTCTTTTGCCTTAGTTTCCTTAAACTGAGAGCAAAAATATTTTACCCTTTTTCCTGTAAGTTCAGAAGTATCTGCAAAAAGTACTCATTGTAATCATTCATTGACTCACTTTTTGAAACCAATACCTTATTTTCTCTTTTTTTCTACCCGTCTCCCCAACCATGCCCCCCACAAATATATACCTAAAACCTTCGTATGTGGTGCTGGATTCAGTATGAAAAGAAATCGGCTTTTTAGAAGAAAAAAAAATCCTATGTGAATTGGCACCTGAATAGCACTGAGTTGAAGATCTCTTACTTTGAGAAGGTACATGAGTCTTATACAACCTAGCTTTTTATGAATTAAAATTAAAAAAAAGGAAAGACATCATAAATGATTGTTGTTCTCTCACAGTCTGCTCATTTGTCTTCCAACGATCATGTTATCAGAGGTGAATCCGTACAGGTCTGCATCAAACTCCATACGATTCTTGCCTCCTTGGAGGGAAGAATTCAGCTGAGGGTCAGAAGTAGGTTTAAGGCAGAGGGAGAGACTGAGGCAAGTTTTAGAGCAGGAGTGAAGGTTTATTAAAAGGTTTTAGAGCAGGAACAAAAGGAAATAAAGTATACTTGAAAGAGGGCCAAGAGGGCAACTTGAGAGTTCCAAGTGCCCTGTTCAGCCTTTGACCTGGGGTTTTACCCATTGGCATGATTCTGGGGTTTGCATCTCTACCCCCTTGATTTTTCAGGGGGATGGGCTGTCTATGTGAACGGTGGCCTGCCAGCAGTTGGAATGAGCTATGTGTACAATGTGTTACTGAAGTTGTGTGCATGCTCACTTGTGACGTTTTCCCTTACCATTCCAGCGTTCCTAGAGGAAGGTCATATACCAGTTAAACTGCCATTTTGCTTAGTGGGCATGCTTTAGCCCACTCGCCCAACCTCTAAGATCTCCAGCTCAGGTGTTTCCTATCTATTGGGACACTGTCTTTCACTGGCACTGGCTGCCACCAATTACTATTTGAGAGAGAGAGTTTAACAACCACCAGACCATCACCTGATGGTCACCTGACATTCCTGTGGGACGGGTGGCGGGGGGAGGGGGACCCGCTCTTGCCCTGCCTATGTTTTTGTGTTTGCCTAACTACCTACTCTAACAATCATATCCTGTAAGCTTAGATTCTAATATTCTATAATTTTTTCTTTGCTTTTTTGTTAAGGTTAGGAAAACATACTTCTATTGGAGGCCTTAATTTATAGATATGTTTTAACATTATTATGGATTTACAGTTTGAATTGACTTTAAGTGGTAACACTCAATGCCCTCACTAGCCTTGTTGTGTGACTTTAATTGCATGTCCCAACTCAGTGTGCCTTTCCAAAGCTAAGCCAATTTGCCTGCCATTCCCTGCAGTTGACTTGCTGATTTTTATTATCCTGTTTCTGAGTTTCTCCTTCTTTTCGATCATCAAAAGGTTGCCATAGAATAATTGCACTGTTTCCCTGCCAATTCTGAACTTTATTCCTCTGGTTATCTTTTTCAGATTAACTCCATTCTCAATCTTATCATTCCCTTTTTAGGATTCCTTGGGCTCTTATGTCTTTAATTCAGAGTCTATTATTTATATTGATTTTCATGTGATTTATAATGGTTCTTTATTATTTTTTGAATGCATGGATTATCTTTCTTGTCCTGATTGTAAATTCTCTGTGAGTAGGGGTTATATCTTCTAACTCTTTTGTATGCCTAGTATAGTGCTGTGCACAATTAGGTACTGAATAAATGCTTGTTAATTAAATTGAATCAATTTAACTTACAGCAATTGTGTTATGAGACAAAATCTTCTGTTATCTGCATGAAAAATGTTACTATGATGTAAGAAATGGATTATCTGTTGATAGGCTGAGTTTATTATTTAATTAGGTTATAACGCAGGTGAGTAAATAAAGCTAGTGTTTATCTCTACTTGGATCATTTCTGCATTGTGTAATAGTAAGATTAGCAAATTGATTTATTGTTTTGTCACATTTACAATGTGGATTACACTTCCTTCTCTTGATCTGGATCATAAGGATGATGCCAGATGACAAACTGTTCCCCAAAGACATTCATCTCCTAAAGGCAATGTACTTTTAGAACGAATGTTCACGTTATAGACATTCAGACATGATATACCGAGTTTCAATATTTCCATAAATTAAAAAATACGTTGGCTTTTTGAAGGTACATGAGTCTTATACAACCTAGCTTTTTATGAATTAAAATTAAAAAAAAGGAAAGACATCATAAATGATTGTTGTTCTCTCACAGTCTGCTCATTTGTCTTCCAACGATCATGTTATCAGAGGTGAATCCGTACAGGTCTGCATCAAACTCCATACGATTCTTGCCTCCTTGGAGGGAAGAATTCAGCTGAGGGTCAGAAGTAGGTTTAAGGCAGAGGGAGAGACTGAGGCAAGTTTTAGAGCAGGAGTGAAGGTTTATTAAAAGGTTTTAGAGCAGGAACAAAAGGAAATAAAGTATACTTGAAAGAGGGCCAAGAGGGCAACTTGAGAGTTCCAAGTGCCCTGTTCAGCCTTTGACCTGGGGTTTTACCCATTGGCATGATTCTGGGGTTTGCATCTCTACCCCCTTGATTTTTCAGGGGGATGGGCTGTCTATGTGAACGGTGGCCTGCCAGCAGTTGGAATGAGCTATGTGTACAATGTGTTACTGAAGTTGTGTGCATGCTCACTTGTGACGTTTTCCCTTACCATTCCAGCGTTCCTAGAGGAAGGTCATATACCAGTTAAACTGCCATTTTGCTTAGTGGGCATGCTTTAGCCCACTCGCCCAACCTCTAAGATCTCCAGCTCAGGTGTTTCCTATCTATTGGGACACTGTCTTTCACTGGCACTGGCTGCCACCAATTACTATTTGAGAGAGAGAGTTTAACAACCACCAGACCATCACCTGATGGTCACCTGACATTCCTGTGGGACGGGTGGCGGGGGGAGGGGGACCCGCTCTTGCCCTGCCTATGTTTTTGTGTTTGCCTAACTACCTACTCTAACAATCATATCCTGTAAGCTTAGATTCTAATATTCTATAATTTTTTCTTTGCTTTTTTGTTAAGGTTAGGAAAACATACTTCTATTGGAGGCCTTAATTTATAGATATGTTTTAACATTATTATGGATTTACAGTTTGAATTGACTTTAAGTGGTAACACTCAATGCCCTCACTAGCCTTGTTGTGTGACTTTAATTGCATGTCCCAACTCAGTGTGCCTTTCCAAAGCTAAGCCAATTTGCCTGCCATTCCCTGCAGTTGACTTGCTGATTTTTATTATCCTGTTTCTGAGTTTCTCCTTCTTTTCGATCATCAAAAGGTTGCCATAGAATAATTGCACTGTTTCCCTGCCAATTCTGAACTTTATTCCTCTGGTTATCTTTTTCAGATTAACTCCATTCTCAATCTTATCATTCCCTTTTTAGGATTCCTTGGGCTCTTATGTCTTTAATTCAGAGTCTATTATTTATATTGATTTTCATGTGATTTATAATGGTTCTTTATTATTTTTTGAATGCATGGATTATCTTTCTTGTCCTGATTGTAAATTCTCTGTGAGTAGGGGTTATATCTTCTAACTCTTTTGTATGCCTAGTATAGTGCTGTGCACAATTAGGTACTGAATAAATGCTTGTTAATTAAATTGAATCAATTTAACTTACAGCAATTGTGTTATGAGACAAAATCTTCTGTTATCTGCATGAAAAATGTTACTATGATGTAAGAAATGGATTATCTGTTGATAGGCTGAGTTTATTATTTAATTAGGTTATAACGCAGGTGAGTAAATAAAGCTAGTGTTTATCTCTACTTGGATCATTTCTGCATTGTGTAATAGTAAGATTAGCAAATTGATTTATTGTTTTGTCACATTTACAATGTGGATTACACTTCCTTCTCTTGATCTGGATCATAAGGATGATGCCAGATGACAAACTGTTCCCCAAAGACATTCATCTCCTAAAGGCAATGTACTTTTAGAACGAATGTTCACGTTATAGACATTCAGACATGATATACCGAGTTTCAATATTTCCATAAATTAAAAAATACGTTGGATTTTTGTAGCACCTAAATACTCATCTGATTTAGTTAAGCAGCTTTAGAAAATTTAATCCTTTCAGTCTCCAGAGAATTGTTGAAAATATTTTCATTTTACTATATGGACAAGAATCTGAAACAGTGAAGACCACTTCCAAAGCCAAAGCCGTTTTATGGCTATTCAGAGAACAGCCTTCCACTAGGATGATCTGATAGCTATTATTTATTTTTGTATCTTCATTTGCATATCTAATAATCAAAGCTATTGGAGAAATTTAGAAGGCAAAGAAGCAAACAAAAATCTAAACTTCACCTTTTATTCTTTCTGAGAAAAATAAAAAAGCTCTGAGAAATACGTGCAAAAACTAGATTTGCTTATCTAAAGAACTTTGCTGTTCACTTGAAAAACTAAGAAACTGCATTTCAACACATTCTTTGAATTATTTATTTAGGCATCTCAGAGGAACACATAGTTTAAGCTTTATCAAGGGATTTATAGTAACAAAACTTTGACCTGAGCTGTGTTTGCCTATCTTGATGGATCTCTACAAGTATGAGAGCCAGAAATATAACCAAAAGAATAAGTAAGCAGGGTTTCAAAAACAAGAGACTCAAGAATGAGATTGGCATGTGTTCTGAGCTCTCAATGCACATATGCCCGTGCATTCTTGGAGGAGACTTTGAGACCTAACCTTGATGTTAAAACAAACAAACAAACAAACAAAAAAAACGCATAAAACTGTAGTCCTAGCCTTTATTCCCATATAACTCCTATAAGAAGGAAATGCCATTACATGATGACATCAGGAGTTCTCAAGCCCCTTCATGAGATATCTTTTTCTCGAAGTTCTTTTGTAACAGATCACTTTGGCTATTTGGCCTCCAATGGTCCAGTTGCCTTTTCCAGGACTGATTTTGATGACTCAGCAGTTACAAATAATGAAAAAATGTGTACATAAAATACTTGTCCTCTTCTGACAAGGTAGTTGTTGTATTACACACATTTTCTTACCACAAAGAAGTTTCCATACAAATCCTATGGGTATTTAAAAATTTATAAAAAGGTATATATTAATGACAGCACGTTTGGAAAATGTTAATAAAATAAAAATGTAGAAGTCCCACAATTCCACCACTCAAAATAACTTCTGTTAATGTTTTTTTTTTCAGATTCACAATTATATATGCACAGACTCAATAAAAAAGTATGGATCATAAGATATATCTAGTTTTATCCCACTTTTTAATTAAACATTTTCCTATGTCACAAAAATTACTTTAGGACATCTTACTAGGTATAAAATATTCCTCTACATTAATATAGCATAATTTGTTTAACGATTCTACTTTGTACACTTAGATAATTTAAAGATTAAATTACAAAGATTAACTTTATATTAAGATAGAAAGATTAACTTTAAATTTGACTCCTTTTGGAACACATTTTTGTGCCAAGACATTCATTGTCAATATAGCCTTTTAAATCAATATATACACATTTCAACACAGCTGTGGTCAACATATGGATCAATTATATTACTTACTACCACTTAATAGGTTTTCTATTTCATAGCAATGAACCTTAGAAGTCACTAAATTTTTCTCTTTGTACTATTTTATTTGTGGTTACATAAACTCTCTATAGGAATTATCTCTTTTTCTTTTAAAGCAGTTTTAAGTTTAAGGAAAATATTTAAAACCAATAAATAAAATATTTATTTGGAAGCCAAATCTCACATGCTGTGTAAAATCAAGTTTCATCTACATCTGATAACCAACCCAAAGTGCCACCTGTGAAATTAACTTTTTTTCTGTTTGATTTAGAAAACTTTGGTATCA
>NW_012107753.1:610897-613167 GCF_000951045.1 Mandrillus leucophaeus | reverse complement strand
ATAGAAAGATTAACTTTAAATTTGACTCCTTTTGGAACACATTTTTGTGCCAAGACATTCATTGTCAATATAGCCTTTTAAATCAATATATACACATTTCAACACAGCTGTGGTCAACATATGGATCAATTATATTACTGACTACCACTTAATAGGTTTTCTATTTCATAGCAATGAACCTTAGAAGTCACTAAATTTTTCTCTTTGTACTATTTTATTTGTGGTTACATAAACTCTCTATAGGAATTATCTCTTTTTCTTTTAAAGCAGTTTTAAGTTTAAGGAAAATATTTAAAACCAATAAATAAAATATTTATTTGGAAGCCAAATCTCACATGCTGTGTAAAATCAAGTTTCATCTACATCTGATAACCAACCCAAAGTGCCACCTGTGAAATTAACTTTTTTTCTGTTTGATTTAGAAAACTTTGGTATCAGTTACATTTATGTTTTGATTTTATTAAAAATAACTGGTCCAAAATTATTCACTGACTCAATGAAAATAGAGAGAGTCCCTGATATTTTATTGTGATTTGAATTTTTTATTGTCACTTTCATAAGGTCATGTTTCTCAGGTTACTATCATGGTTCAAAAATAGAGCCCGGGGGCAATAGGGGAAAATAGCAGGACTAACTTGCAGGTCTCACTCAGACAAACAGAACAGCATGTGGAGATTCACATTGTGCACTTTTGCTCCAAGAAGTAAATAAATACTGCAGGAACATACCAGGAAAGCCAAGAGAATCCACAGACTCTTTAGAGGAAGCAACTTGCCTCTGCAGGCTCTGTGAGACAGCCAAAAAATGGAGTGTGCAAAATATGAGGGGTAATATCTGCTCCCACTCACACATACTCACTGGAGAACCTTCAGGTCCAGATCACTGGAGAAGGATTAGCCTCACTTGGAGATGAGATAAATTTAGAGAATCAAGCAAAATAAATGGATAGAGGAAGCAGTGGAAAGAGCCCTGTGGGCACTCTTGGTCCCAAGGGAAGCCATTTCTGACTTTGTCTTGCAGGGGCCCTTGGGGAGGACTGCCAGTAAAATTGAGGAAAGACCACAGGGAGAAGGAACTTTCCAGCTGCACTTTGTAACAATTTTGACTGAACACAAAGTTCCTCAGACATAATCTGAGGGAGGGGGCGAACTGGAGTGCGGGTACCAGTAAAGTTACAGCAGGTAGGGAGGTGTGAAACCTGAAAGCTCTGCTTGCTTTCTCACCAGGGAGGCTTGTATCCTAGGGCAAGTTCTCAGCCTTGCTCACCAGCTACCTGGAAATAAACTCGGTGCTGTTGGTGGGGCACAGTGGGAGAGAGATTGGCTTTTCAGACTGCATGAGATCTGAGTGAGACCTGTCACTGCTGTCCTTCCCCCACTTTCCTGGTGACCCATATGATGCAGCAGAGGCAGCTATAATCCCCCTGAAAACATAACTTCATTGGCCTGGGAACCACACCTCCATCCCCTACAGCAGCCACAGCAAGCCTCACCCAAGGAGAGTCTGGGCTCAGGCATACCTAATCCTGTCCCTACCTGAGGGTCTTTCTCTACCCACTCTGGTAGCCAAAGACAATGGATATCATCCACTGGGAACTCTACAGTCCCACCCATGACCTGAGAAACCCAAATACTTATCCAGGCCACCTTAGGGCAAACTTGTATTCTCCCTGTACTACCACAGCTGTTGCTCTCTTGAAAATGCCACCTCCTGGCCAGAGGCCAACTAACACAAAATCAGCATGATAAACAAAACCACAACTAAGGACCCTCACAGAATCCACTTCACTCCCCTGCTGCCTTCACGAGAGCAGTTGTTGATATCCATGGCTGAGAAACCTGAAGATGAATCACATCACAGGACTTTGTAGACACCTCCCAGTACCAGCCTAGAGCTCAGCAGTTCTGCTAGGTGGCTAGACCCAGAAGAGAAATAACAATCACTGCAGTTTGACTCTCAGTAAGCCTATCCCTAGGGAAAGTGGGAGAGCACCCATCAAGGGAGCACCCTGTAGTACAAAAGAATCAGACCAGCAGCCCGTGAGCCCCAGATCTTCCCTCTGAAATAATCTCCTCAAATGAGAAGAAACAGAAAAACAATTCTGATAATATGACAAAACAAGGTTCTTTAACACCCCCCAAAGAGCACACTAGCTCATCAGCAATGGATCCAAACCAAGAAGAAATCTCTGAATTGCCAGAAACAGAATTCAGAGGTCTCTTATTAAGCTAATTAAGGAGGCACCTTAATTAGCTTAATAAGTTGAAGTT
>NW_012107753.1:586796-610847 GCF_000951045.1 Mandrillus leucophaeus | reverse complement strand
CCTGGTGACCCATATGATGCAGCAGAGGCAGCTATAATCCCCCTGAAAACATAACTTCATTGGCCTGGGAACCACACCTCCATCCCCTACAGCAGCCACAGCAAGCCTCACCCAAGGAGAGTCTGGGCTCAGGCATACCTAATCCTGTCCCTACCTGAGGGTCTTTCTCTACCCACTCTGGTAGCCAAAGACAATGGATATCATCCACTGGGAACTCTACAGTCCCACCCATGGCCTGAGAAACCCAAATACTTATCCAGGCCACCTTAGGGCAAACTTGTATTCTCCCTGTACTACCACAGCTGTTGCTCTCTTGAAAATGCCACCTCCTGGCCAGAGGCCAACTAACACAAAATCAGCATGATAAACAAAATCACAACTAAGGACCCTCACAGAATCCACTTCACTCCCCTGCTGCCTTCACGAGAGCAGTTGTTGATATCCATGGCTGAGAAACCTGAAGATGAATCACATCACAGGACTTTGTAGACACCTCCCAGTACCAGCCTAGAACTCAGCAGTTCTGCTAGGTGGCTAGACCCAGAAGAGAAATAACAATCACTGCAGTTTGACTCTCAGTAAGCCTATCCCTAGGGAAAGTGGGAGAGCACCCATCAAGGGAGCACCCTGTAGTACAAAAGAATCAGACCAGCAGCCCGTGAGCCCCAGATCTTCCCTCTGAAATAATCTCCTCAAATGAGAAGAAACAGAAAAACAATTCTGATAGTATGACAAAACAAGGTTCTTTAACACCCCCCAAAGAGCACACTAGCTCATCAGCAATGGATCCAAACCAAGAAGAAATCTCTGAATTGCCAGAAACAGAATTCAGAGGTCTCTTATTAAGCTAATTAAGGAGGCACCTTAATTAGCTTAATAAGTTGAAGTTTAACTTAAAGACATTAAAAAAATAAGATACAGGATATAATTGTATCTTATTGATACAATCAATAAGATACAATATCCTTGATGAACATAGATGTAGAAATCTTTAACAAAATACTGGCTAACAGAATCCAATATATGATTGGAAAAATCTCCAGTGAAATAGATAGCATAAATAAAAAACAATCACAACTTCTGGAAATGAAAAACACACTTAGAGAAATGTAAAATGCACTGGAAAACCTCAGCAATAGAATTAAACAAGTAGAAGAAAGAACGTCAGAGTTAAAAGACCAGGCTTTTTAATTAACCCAATGTGACAAAGATGAAGAAAAAGGATTAAAAATGAACAAAGCCTCCAGGAAGTTTGGGATTATGTTAAATGACCAAACCTAAGAATAAGGGGTGTGCCCAATGAAGAAGAGAAATCTAAAACTTTGGAAAACATATTTGAGAAAATAATCCAGGAAAATTTCCCTGGCCTTGCTAGAGATCTAGATATCCAAACACAAGAAGCTCATAAAACACCCAGGAAATTCATCGTGTAAAGATTATTGCCTAGGCACATAGTCATCAGGTTATCTACAGTCAAGATAAAGGAAACAATCTTAAGAGCTGTGTAGCAAAAGCATCAGTTAACTTATAAAGGAAAACCTATTGGATTAACAGCAGATTTCTCAGCAGAAACCCTACAAGCTAGAAGGGTTTCCTACAAGTTACAAGAAGGGATCACTTACAATCTAGACAGGGACCCACCTTTAGCCTCCTTAAATAAAACATTTAGCAGACAAGAATTTTGTGTCCAGCAAAAACTAAGCTTCACAAATGAAGAAAAGATACAGTGTTTTTCAGATAAACAAATGCTAAGAGAATTCAACACTGCCAAGCCAATACTAGAAGAACTGCTGAAAATAGCTCTAAATGTTGAAAAAAAAAAATCCTGAAAATACACCAAAACAGAACTTTCTTAAAGCATAAATCTCACAGGATCTATAAAACCATAACATAATTTAAAAAACAAAACAAACAAACAAACAAACAAAAAGATATTCAGTCAACAACTAGCATGACAAATAGAGTAGTACCTCACATCTCAATACTAACATTGAATGTAAATGGCTTAAATGCTCCACTTACAGGACACAGAATGGCAGAGGAGATAAGAATTCACCAACCAAGTGTTTGTTGTTTTCAAGAGACTCACCTAACACAGAAGGACTCACATAAACTTAAGGTAAAGGGTAGAAAAAGATATTTCATGCAATTGAACACCGAAAGTGAGCAGGAGTAGCTATTCTTATATCAAACAAAACAGATTTTAAAGCAACAACAGTTAAAAAAGACAAAGAGGGATTTTACAATGATAAAAGGGCTAGCCAAACAGGAAAATGTCAGAATCCTAAATATATATGCACCTAACACAGAACTCCCAAATTTATAAAGCAATTACTACTAGACCTAAGAAATGAAGTAGATGGCAACACAATAACTGTGGGGGACTTTAATACTCCACTGACAGCACTAGACAGGTCATCAAGACAGAAAATCAACAAAATAACAATGGACTTAAAACTATATCTAGAACAAATGGACTTAACAGATATATTCAGAATGTTCTATCCAACAACTGCAGAATATACATTCTACACACCAGTATGTGGAATATTTTCTAAGATAGACCATATGAAAAACCACAAAACAAGCTTCAATAAATTTAAGAAAATCAAAATTATACTAAGTATTCCTAGAATACTTGGTATAAAGGAATAAAATTGGAAACAGTGGAATAAAATTGGAAATCAACTCCAAAAGGAACTCTCAAAACCAAGCAAATACATGGGAGTTATACAACATGCTCCTGACTGATTGTGGGATCAACAATAAAATCAAGATGGAAATGAAAAAATTCTTTGAACTGAACAATAATAGTGACACGACCTATCAAAACCTCTGGGATACAGTAAAAGTGGTGCTAAGAGGAAAGTTCATAGCATTAAATGCCTACGTCAAAAAGTCTAAAAGAGCATAAATAGACAATCTATGATCACACCTCAAGAAACCAGAGAAACAAGAACAAACCAAACCCAAATCCAGCAAAAGAGAAGAAATAACAAAGATCAGAGCAAACTAAGGGAATCTAAAACCAAAAAAATAGAAGATAAATAAAACAAAGCTGGTCCTGTGAAGAGATAAACAAAATTGATAGACCTTTAACAAGATTAACCAAGAAAAGAAGAGATAAGATGCAAACAAGCTCAATTAGAAATGAAATGGGAGATATTACAACTAATACCACAGAAATACAAAAGATTATTCAAGGTTACTATGAACACTTTTATGCACACCAACTAGAAAATCTAAAGGAGATGGATAAATTCCTGGAAATATACAACCCTCCTAGATTAAACCAGGAAGAAATAGAAACCCTGAACAGACCAATAACAAGCAGTGAGATTGAAATGTTAATTTAAAAAATTACAACAAAACAATGTCCAGGACCAGAGGGATTCACACGTGAATTCTATCAGACATTCAAAGAAGAATTGGTACAAATCCTATTGACACTATTTCACAAGATAGAGAAAGAGAATCTTCTCTAAATAAATCTATGAAGCTAATATCACCCTAATATCAAAACCAGGAAAGGGCATCACAAAAAAAGAAAACTACAGACCAATATCCTTGATGAACATAGATGTAGAAATCTTTAACAAAATACTGGCTAACAGAATCCAACAGCATATTAAAAAGATAATCCACCATGATCAAGGTGGTTTCATACTAGGGATGCAGGGATGCAGGGATGGTTTAGTAATGTCAGTCAATAAATGTGACACATCACATAAATAGAATTAAAAACAAAAGTCACGTGATCATCTCAATAGATGCAGAAAAAGCATTTGTCAAAATCCAGCATCTCTTTATGATTAAAACACTCAGCAAATTCAGCATAGAATTTTATTACCTTCAACTAATAAATTATTACCTTCAAGTAATGAAAGTCATCTGTGACAAACTCAAAGCCAACATTATACTGAATGGGGAAAAATTGAAAGCATTCCCTTTGAGAACTGGAACAAGACAAGGATGCCCACTTTCATCACTTTTATTCAACATAGTACTGGAAGTCCTAGCCAGAGCAGTCAGACAAGAGAAAGAAATAAAGGGCATTCAGATTGATAAAGAGGAAGTCAAACTGTTGCAAGGTTTCAGGATATAAAATTAATGTACACAAATCAGTAGCACTGCTATATATCATCAGAAACCAAGCTGAGATTTAAATCAAGAACTGAAACTCTTTTACCCACAAAAATTATAAAATACTTAGGAATATACCAAACCACGGAGATGAAATACCTCTACAAGGAAAACTACAAAATGCTGCTGAAAGAAATAATAGACAACACTAACAAATGAAAACACATCCCATGGTCATCGATGGGTAGAATCAATATTGTGAAAATGACCATACTGCCAAAACCAATTTACCAATTCAATGCAGTTCCCATCAAAATACCACTATCATTCTTCAGAGAACAACAACAACAACAACAACGACAAATCCAAAATTGCATATGGAACCAAAACAGAGCCCACATAGCCAAGGCAAGACTAAGGAAAATAAATAAACAAAAAATCACAAGCAAAAACTGCATCTGGAGGCATCACATTTCTCCACTTCTAAGTATAGTATAAGGCTATAGTCACCAAAACAACACATCACTAGTATAAAAATAGGCACAGAAACCAATGGAACAGAATAGAGAACACAGAAATAAATTCAAATACTTACAGCCAATTAATCTTCAACAAAGCAAACAAAAACATAAAGTGGGGAAAGGGCACCTTATTCAGCAAATGGTCCTGGGATAATTGACAAGCCACATGCAGAAAAATGAAACTGGATTCTCACCTCTCACCTTATACAAAAATCGACTCAAGATGGATCAAAGACTTAAGACCCGAAACAATAAAAATTCTAGAGGATAACATTGGGAAAACCCTTCTGGAAATTGGCTTAGGCAAAGAATTCATGACCAAGAACCCAAAAGCAAATGCAACAAAAACAAGAATAAATTGTTTTTAAGGTGGGACTTAAACTAAAAAGCTTCTGCACAGCAAGGAAATAATCATCAGAATAAACAGACAACTCACACAGTGGGAGAAAATCTTTGCAAAATATGCATCTGACAAAGGACTAACATCTAGAATCTGTGGGGAACTCAAACAAATCAGCCAGAAAAAAGCAAACAATCCCATCAAAAGGTGAGCTAAGGACATGAACAGATAATTCTCAAAAGAAAATATACAAATGTCCAACAAACATGAAAAAATGTTCAACATCACTAATTATCAGGGAAATACAAATCAAAACAATTGATATCACCTTACTCCTGCAAGAATGACCTAAATGAAGATTAAAAAAAATAATAAATGTTGGCAGGGATGTGGTGAAAGGGAACACTTCTACACTGCTGGTGGGAATATAAACTAGTACAACCACTATGGAAAACAATGTGGAGATTCCTTAAAGAACTGAAAGTAGATCTACCATTTGATTCAGCAATTTCACTGGTGGGTATCTACTCAGAAGGAAAGAAGTCATACAAAAAAGATACCTGCACATGCATGTCTATAGCAGCACAATTTGCAACTGCAAAATTATGGAACTAGCACAAATGCCCATCAATCAACAAGTGGATAAATAAAATTAGGTGTATATACACCATAGAATACTACTCAGCCATAAAAAGAAATCAAATATGGCATTCACAGCAACCTGGATGTAATTGGAGACCAATAATGGTCTTATTTGAATACCATTATTCTAACTCAGGAATGGAAAACCAAACATCATATATTCTCACTCATAAGTGGGAGCAAAGCTTGAGGACACAAAGTCGTAAAAATGATACAATGGACTTCAGGGACTCAAGGGAAAGGGTGGGAGGCGGTTGAGGGATAAAGGACTATACATTGGGTACAGTGTACACTGCTTGAGTGGTGGGCGCACCAAAATCTCAGAAGTCACCACTAAAGAACTTATCCTTGTAACAAAACTCCACCTGTTCCTCAAAATCTATTGAAATAAAGAATAATAATGTATATATTTTTAAAGTAAAGCCCGGGATGCGTGACCTTGGCATCTTTGCTATCACCAGTAAGATAACAGTCCATTCTTTTCTGGATCATTCACTTTGCATCATATATGAACTAATAGAAACCTAAATTCAAATACAGCCATAGAATTATCCATAATGTATCAAATTAGTAATTGGTAATGTCAAGTGGATCATGACATATTCAATATATCCAACTTGAATTCATAAGGTGATTTAGCTACTGAAAACCTTAACTGACTATCTTTAGATTTTGCCAACATTAAGGGAATTTTAAGGGAAAAATAACATCATAAAAGCAGATTAGAATATCCATGTTCCCTGAAAACTCTAAAATTGTAACTCTTCATAAATCAGTTGAGAATAACTGATCAGGTTCAATTATTTCCTTATCACCAAAACCATTACTGAGAGAATATTTAACAGTAGTGAATGAAAAGGTCTAGACAGTGTAAGATCACATTATTATAGTCTACCTTCTGAGTTGACTTTCCTTTAGGTACACCAAAATATTCTGTAACAGCCAATACATTATGTCTAAGGAGTGATGACAATAAACTGGAAAGAGAATTAAGAGATTGTTTCGTGCTCCAGACAAGAAAACATTTTCTCCAATTTGCCAGAGAATTATTGGTAGCTATTTTAGATTGATTATCTCTAAAGACAAAACAAGTTCTAAATTTATGATCTCCATTAAGATAGAATATAATTGTGCTTATTTTATGTAGAAAGAAATGGAAGCAGGTGCAAATGGATGAGAATTTGGAGGATCCTAGAGTTACTTTTCAGCTCAGAACCTGGAGAGGAGGATAACATTGTACTCAACAGAACACTAGCTCAAAAGTTAGAACTTCCTAGCTTTATTATCTGTGTGGTATTGTTTCTATTGAAAATAGGAATAAAATATTTGCAACTAAAAAAGAAATTGGCCAACACAACTGCTGGGGTCTCTGAAAACCTTTGGGCCTTTTGGAGCTAGATGCAGTATAAACTTATCCAGCTCATTCTCATGTAGTATAAGTTCATACCAACATATCTGATTGGCTCAGCTGGGCTTGGGGCTCAGTGCTAGCCTGCAATATTAGTGGACAATGTGTTCAAATGGAGCTACAGAAGTTATCTACTGTTTTCTTCAATAATGCAGCTTAGAAGTCACCAGAATATTATTCATTTTGTTATTCATTCCCTCTTTCTTGTGTTGAGTATGCTTGGACTTTTTGTATGCATGGATTGTTTGGTTTATATATTAGCCAGTCACATCCTCCAAAATGGGAATGTTCATGATCGTTCAAAGCAGGCAAAAATTGACATGTGGCTTTAAGAAAATTATTCAACCTTTCAAAATCTCGTGTTTCTTACCTCTAAACATGGGGATAATAACAGTCCTACCTCATGAAGTTTTCATTTGGGATTAAATGAGATAATGCATGCAAAGTACATAGTACTATGCTTGACACATAGTACTCAATAATAGTTAAGATTGTCATCCTTGTTTTCATGGAGTTCTAAATATTTGCATTGTGATGTAATTAAAATCTCTGCTTGGTCATACATATAAACTCTGCGAAGCATTTGAAAACACCATTGAAATGAGAGTGAGAATGAGAGCCTGATCATGATTTTTACAGGACTGAACACTGCAAATATCATGGTACTCTCCAACATCTGATTTAAAACAAAACATATTAGCAAGCTGGGTGCAGTGACTCATGCCTATAATCCCAGCTCTTTGGGAGGTCAAGGAGCAAAGATCACTTGAGGCCAGGAGTTTGAGACCAGCATGGTCAATAGAGCCAGACCCTATCTCTATTTTTTTAAAAGCCTAACAACACTAAACGTACATGCATACTGAAGTCAGATGTTTCTTTCTGGAAAAACAAAAACAAAAACAAAACTGCTTTGTTGATTCTCTAAACGACTGCTTACTTCTCCTATTATGTAATCCAGCCATGGAATTAACAACTTGTAGTGATTATGTTCTCATAAATTATAGAGTGTACTGTTCTATAGCCATGGTTAGTATCTTGCAGTAATTATATACATGGGCTAAATGCATAAGAACTGTGAGTCAACAGTGTCATGGAAGTGAGTGCTAAAATCCTAAATCTCTTTTGTTTTTCTTTCTTTTGGAATCAAACCTTTTTTCCAATATTGATATAGGTCAGATTTAATGGCAGAAGTAAATGGGGAAAATTAATTTAGTATAAATTTTTAGGAATAAATCTATGTGTTAAGGCAGGTCCAACTGTATAATATTCATTAAGCAAAATTTGATGTGATGTGACATTGCTGTACATGGTGTGAGGATAACCCTGAAAAATAGAGTAGCAGGTCTGAAGGGCAAGGTGACCATGGAATTAACAAATACATTTGCAGTGGAATTCAATATTGCATAAATGACCAAGGAATAGCCCCTCAGCAGATGATAAATGAGACTGTTGCAAAAAGAGCCATGGGCTGGAATTACAACTGGTCTTGACAAAACATGCGATGAGTTGATTCCATGGGTGATGTTTGTCGCTAGTGGATAATAGATAAGACTGAGTGAAAATACTCAGAGTATTGCATTTGTGTGACAGAAAAGGCTCCATGTACCTCAGCTTAATAGACTACAAGGTAATTGTGGTGGCTAAGTGGTGGGGGAAGGAGCCTTGGCTTGAGAGTCACCGCCAAGGTACGAGTATGGGTTCTGTTCCTGACTACAAGTGTCACTTGCTAGCCATGTGATATTTGTATTACCACTATTATCCTTTTGACATGGGCTAATTGCACTCACTAAGCTTCAATGACCTCATCTTTAAAATGGACTATAATCATCTCCACTGTAGTTTCTGAAGGGATTACATGAGATGATGTTGAAAACCACTGAGCAGTGCACTTAGCACACATTTAAGGGCTGGATACACGTTACCCACAATTCCACTTTTTTGTCAATCAAATATTTTTATTTGAAAAAATTTTGTCACATTCTAGTTAAAAATTTAGAATTATTTTAATTTATCTGGTCAGGTGCCGTGGCTCACATGTGTAATCCCAGCAGTTTGAGAGGCCAAGGTGGGAGGATCATCTGAGGTCAGGAGTTCGAGACCAGCCTGGCCAACATGGTGAAACCTCATCTCTACTAAAACTACCAAAAAAAAGTAGCTGGGCATGGTGGCGGGCGCCTATAGTCCCAGCTACTTGGGAGGCTGAGGCAGGAGAATTGCTTGAACCCAGGAGACGAAGGTTGCAGTGAGCCCAGATCGTGCCACTACATCATTACACTCCAGCCTGGGCGATAGAACAAGACTCTATCTCCAAAAAAAAAAAAAAAAAAAAGATTTACTTTAATTCATCTGATTCAGAGAGTTATTAATGAAAAATTATTTTAATTATTTTTAAAGAAGGTTTCCCTCAACTGGAAAAACCTCATCATTTACAAATCCAATAAAAACAACTGTCTGGATTATTTTGGTACATTCTTAGTTATTTCTAGATGGTAACGTCTTAATAGTAGACTGGCTTAGCAAATTTAAGATAAGCAGCATTAAATGAAGAGAAATGCATGTGATTGAGCATTAATGGCCCAGTGTTTCAGGCCTGTCTCTGCTACTGATAAGTTGTTTGACCTCTTGGAAATTATGTAACCTCTCCAAGTCTCGATTATTTGCAAGACAAGGAGGTTGCCCAAGTCTCAATTATTTGTAAGACAAGGAGGTTGCATAACATGATTCTAAAATTTCTTCCTATGCTGTAAACCTGAGCAGTCCAATATGGCAGCCACTAGCCATATGTGACTATTGAGCACACTCAACATGGCAGGAAATTAAGATGTAAAATATACACTGGATTTGGAAGACTCCATAGGAAAAAGCTAATGTAAGATGTATCATTAATATCTTTTCTTTGTGCTTACATGTTGGAAAAAATACTATTTTGAATATATTTGGCTAAGTAAAATATATTAGTAATATTAATTTCACCTGTTTCTTTTTTATGCAGTCACTAGGAAAGTTAAGATGCCATGTGGCTTACATTCGTGGTGGGCACTTCATCTCTATTGGACAGTGTTGTTCTAAGAATTCTCTGAGTTTATGAAATAAGTTTTAGTGAGGGTTCCAATTAAATCATACCCAGAGCTAGAATTCAGATCTTCTGGGAAACTTCTGATAAGTAGATAGTGTTGGTGGTTCTTCCTCCATCTGACGGCAGCAGTTGATTTGCATGGATATGCAGAGATGTAGCCTTTGAGGAAGTAGGAGAAGGGAAGGGGAATGGATGAGATTAGAGTCCAGTGGAGACACAGACTGCAGCCGGAATCCAATGGAGCTGTTCATGGAGTGGGGAGTCTGCGACGGTGGAGTAAATGTAATGCACTTTTGGTTCTCGGGAAATAAAGCTCTGCAAGTCCACCTGTGAATGAGGTAGGAAATCACTGTGATGCTACCATCAGCTGGCTGTTTGGGGAGCACTGGTGACAGCCCACTTCAAAGGAGTCTGGGAGTCTGCTATCCTCACGACAGGCACAGCAGGCACTTCTCAGGTATTGGCCTGAAGGAGTGAAGTAAGAGAACAGAGCAGGCCACACAGTGAGAGAACCTGATAGATCAATTTATCAACTCTGGACTCTCAGACATAATCAGGTGAGATTTGCATAGTACCAATGTCTAGGACTGAAAATGTGGGATCTTAATGTTGATAAATACCTTCTCTGGACCAAAGGCCAGTGAGATCAAGGAAAGTTTTTATTTTATTTTTTTTAGCAAAGCAACATAAAAGTCTTTAAACATAAAAGTTGTTTGAGAGCAATGTCACACCAGGTTTTCTGTGTTGTTTCAAACAGCAGGCAGCGTGCTCATGGTGTCTTGCCTAGGTCGTCTGGGTGAGGGTATGGGGCACAGTGAAGATGGAAGAAGTATTGACAGACATGCATGTTGCCACTTCTCTGTTGCCTCCTCTGTTGGTTTATAGCCAATGAAATGTAGACAACATTCACTATTTTTAGGGGGCATCAAATGCTCAGTTCTAGCTAATTATTGCAGACACAGGGCTCCCAGATCTTCTGGGGTCTAAGGAGAAGCTGGCAACCTTGATTTTTATGTCATGTACTATAATATTTAAATGTTAGTAATTAGCACAAATTAATACACACACACACACACACACACAAAATCAGGGCCATCAGTGTACACTGTGCAATTTCTAATAGTAGAAACCCTATAAATAAGCAGCCTTTATCTGCACATTCTGAAACAATTTTTTCAAAGCTTTCCTAGTCTTTTTCTTCTTTAAATAACGCAGGGTTTTTTTGTGAGCTCACTAAGACACGCTTTTCCTGCACAAAGAACCTGGAACTTGAGCTTGGCTCAGATATGCTACCACAAGGTGGAGCTCAAACATTTTTCTTTTTTGTCAAGTTTTACAAGAAATTAGTGCTGATTAATGCAATAACTGAAACTATGATTCTATGACAGCTTAGTTTATCTCCTGCTGAGATTGCTTATGTGCTTTCGTTTCGTTCAGAATTACTAGCTGCAAAAACAAACAGCAAACAATTTTATTTTATTTTTATTGTATAGATTTAGGTTAATTTACTTTTTCCCATGACATATGCTGAAGGCAGAGTTAAAGGTGTAAGAAAAATATAGAGTTTGGAACTCTTGGGATCCTATAGGCTTACAATTCAAATTTTAAATGTAAAATAGAAAATAAACCCAAAAGAAAACATGATTCTCTAAGACAAGAAACATGTTTCCGTTTAGGTAAAAGGAAAACCAATGATTTGTCCCTGTGGGCTGAGGTACTTAAAGAATCTCTCTCTGCCTTAGGGTCCTTTCTTAGGTTTCCAGCTTTATTTCCTTCCATTCACTTGGAATTTCCGTGAACCTCACTCTCCAAGTATATCAGTCCACACAACATGCCCTGTTCTGAGACGTGGCTTTGCCTTGTTTGTTGTTTCATTTCCCAGTTGCTTCTGTTGTCTGGAAGATGCTTTGTTGGCTGCACCCAGACTATTGGAGTTTTTCTTTCTTGTTTCTGTTTTAAAAAAACAACTGTTGTTTCAAGGCTCAGCTGAAATCTAAAGCCCCCTTTAAGAAGTCTTTCCAGTTCTTCTGAGTTGGCTTCAATAATCTACTCTTCCACGATCATGATAGTACTGACTTAGGCTTTCTGGGCTACAGGACTGCTCTGAATATCTGACGCGCCCATTCTCTGAATTCCCATGAAGAACATCCTCGTTTTACAGCCAAGACCCCTGAAGAGCAGGGAGAGTGATGCAGCCGAGCCTCTGGAGCTGGCACTGGAGTGAGATTCATGTCAGTCCTGAGTCTGTGCTCTTATCTGCTAGGTTATGGCATCTCCCTGAATCATTACAGTACATGCCTCATGGTCTTATCTTACCATTTTTAACTGTTTATTATTATTATTATCATCACAGTGGCTTATTTGTCTATTTACTCTATTAGAGTTTGAGCTGTTCAAGGCCAGAGGGTAAGTCTTGTCACTGTGACTCAGCAGTACTGGCTCCGGGGCTGTCCATGCAGGAGGGGAAGGGTTACGGTTCAATGACTCTGGAGGCCGAGGTCCAAGTGACCTCGCTTTGCCACGTGTTAGCCATGGGGCCTGGAAAAGATGCATGTCCCTGAGACTTAGTGTCCTCCCCTGTAAAATATGGAAAGCAACTGCACTTCTTCCACAAGGTTTTGTGAAAAGTGGTTGAGTCAAAATCTGTGAAGTGCTTGAGATGCAGAGTCTGGCTCATAGAACTCCCTACGTGCTAGGGATTATTACAGCAGACATTTGGCACTTTGAATCGACAGTCCTGGCATTCACACTGATGTATCACAGTTTTCAAGGCAGCTCTTAAAGCTTTAAACACATTGTCCAGCTAACTTGTTAATGTTTTACTCCCAATTATTTTTAGAATAAAAAAAGTTTAAGGATTAGTTGGTGACCAGCAGTGATAAGGCAGGCCTTGACCTAAATGTGCGATCTACACGTGTAAACCTGGTAAATACTCTGCTGAGTAACACACACAAAACACACTGATTTTGAATAACTGGATCCCAATTTTATACACAGTAAGATGAGCAGGCAACTTTACAATGAGAAAATAAGACTTTAATCTGTGTTTCTTATATTTAAATTCTAGGAGGTATTCTTATGCTTCTGAGTCTCCTACTGACTTCTGCTGAGATTATTCTCACGATATCGCTGAAGAAATTTGAAATTTCCCATTAAAGCAGATGCTTCACTCTCCAATTCATTGAAGCTAAAAAAGACACAACCTTTTAAAACTTTACAGAAGGTTGTATGGATATCAAGGTTATGATAAAGAATCTAATCTTCAATCACAATATTTTCTTTATGGAAAATTTGATTGGATTTGCATAATTTTGACTTACAGGAAACTGGCCAGTCCCAAGTAAAAGGATTCTCTCTTCCTCTGTAAATTGCATTATCCAGTAATTAGTTTAACACATTGTATTAGTCCTTCTTGTATTGCTATAAAGAAATACCTGACACTGGGTAATTTATAAAGAAAAGAGGTTTCATTGTTCATGGATCTGCAGGCTGTAGAAGAGGCATGGTTCTGGCATCTGCTCCATTTCCGGGGAGGCCTCAGGAAACATACAATAACAGTGAAGGGTGAAGGGGAAGCTGGCACATATTACATGGCCAGAGCAAGTGCCAGACAGAGAGAAGGGAGGTGCTACACGCTTTTAAACAATCAGGTCTCATGAAAACTCTACCATGAGAACAGCACCAAAGGCAGAAATCTGCCCCCATGATCCAATCACCTTCCTCCAGGCCCAACCTCCAACATTGGCGATTACAATTCGACATGAGATTTGGGCAGGGACTCAGATCAACCCATATCACACATGTTTACTGAGTGCTTGCTACATACCAGTCACTGTTCTAGTGACTGGCGTGCTTTCCTCTTTGAAAATAACATGGCTATAATACTTATATTTTCTTGGTGACCAATCAAAGTCAAGTGAAAAGCTGAATATTTAGAATAGGTAAATTCAAGCAGTTGAAAATTCAACCGCCTTAATAGTTTACAAGGAAACTAAGGAGGATTGACCAAAGTGGGGCCAAGTGTGGGTTTTCCCACGTTCTCTTCTTTTCCTTTCTCTAAATGAAGGTCTCATCCTCACTGCTGCTCCCTTCGACCACCCCAGGCACTGCCACCTGGCCAGGAGAGGAAGGTGCCACACAAGAGTGACCCTTCCACCACTTCCTTTGGGCTCTATCTGCCTCCTAGTTTTCACTGTCACTGGGTTTAGATTATTATAGGGTTTCCGAATTCCCAACAGATAGTAATCTTTGAAATTTCAGAACAAATAATCAGAATTCCTGAAATGATATTATTCTCTATTTTTAAAAATACATAATTATGTTTTTAATTAGTAACAAGTGATAATATTAAACTATGAATCATTTTTCTACTATAAGATTTTACAGAAAGTTTATTTAAAATTATTATTATAAATCAATCTATTGGGACAAAATGATATGTTTTAAAATGACATGTTAAAATGATCTTTAACTGACATGACATTTTATAATAGAGAACATTGAAAGAAGGGGGCGTAAAAACAAAACAATTGCTGAGTAAAAATAATTTTAAAATGTAAACATTATATTATGTATATTTAATGTTTAAAAGTTAACTTTTTATTTTTAAAAATTTTAATAGTTTTGGGGGTACAGGTGATTTTTTGTTACATGGATGAGTTCTTCAGTGGTGAATTCTGAGATTTTAGTGCACCTGTCCCTCAACCAGTGTACACTGTGCCCACTCAATATTTGTCTTTTATCCCTCACCCCACTCCCAGCTTCCCACCCTGCAGTCATCAAAGTCCATTATATCACTTTGTACGTGTATGTGTCCTCAAAGCTTAGCTCCCACTGATAAGTGAGAACATGCTGCATTTGGTTCTTTATTCCTGAGTTACTTCATTTAGAATAATGGCCTCCAGTTCCATCCAAGTTGCTGCAAAAGAAATTATTTCATTCTTTTTTATGGCTGAGTAGTATTCCATGGTGTATATATACACATTTTCTTTATCCAGTCATTGGTTGACGGGCATTTAGGCCAGTTCCATATCTTTGCAACTGCGAATTGTGCTGCTGTAAACATGCATGTACATGTGTCTTTTTCATGTAATGACTTCTTTTCCTTTGGGTAGATACCCAGCAGTGGGATTGCTGGATCAAATGGTAGATCTACTTTTAGTTCTTTAAGGAATCACCATACTGTTTTTCATAGAGGTTGTACTAATTTACATTCACACAGCAGTGTATAAGTGTTCCCTTTTCACCACATTCACGCCAACATCTATTGTTTTAACTTTTTAATTATAGCCATTCTTGCAGGAGTTAGGTGGTATCTCATTGTGGTTTCACTTTGTATTTCACTGACGTTGAACATTTTTCATATGTTTGTTGGCTGTTTGTATATCTTCTTTTGAAAAGTGGGCAAAAAGTCTTTTGCCCACTTTTTGATGGAATTATTTGTCATTTTCTTGCTGATTTGTTTGAGTTTCTTGTAGATTCTGGATACTAGTCCTTTGTTGGATGCATACTTTGTGAATATTTTCTTCCACTCTGTGGGTTGTCTGTTTAATGTGCTGATTATTTCTTTTGCTTTGCAGAAGCTTTTTAGTTGAATTAGGTCTAATTTATTCAATTTATTTATTTTTGTCTTCGTTGCATTTGCTTTTGGGGTCTTTGTCATGAATTTGCCTAAGTCAATGTCCAGAAGAGTTTTTCCAATGTTATCTTTTAAAGGCCGGGAGCTGTGGCTCATGCCTGTAATCCCAGCACTTGAGGTCAGGAGTTCAAAACCAGCCTGGCCAACATGGCCAAACCCCATCTCTACTAAAAATACAAAAATTAGCTGGGCGTGGTGGCAGGTGCTTGTAATCCCAGCTAATCAGGAGGCTGAGGCAGGAGAGTGGTTTGAACCCAGGAGGTGGAGGTTGCAGTGACCCGAGATCGTGCCATTGCACTCCAGCTTGGGTGACAGTGCAAACTGCGTTTCAAAAAAAAAAAAAAAAAAAACAGAAAAAGAAAGTAGGAAACAAGCAATGTTATCTTTTAGAATTTTTATAGTTTTGGGCCTTAGATTTAAGTCTTTGATCCATCTTGAGTTGGTTTTTGTATAAGGAGAGAGATGAGGATCCAATTTCATTCTTCTACATGTGACTTGCCAGCTTTTCCAACACCATTTGTTGAATAGGGTGTCCTTTCCCCAATTTATGTTCTTGTATACTTTGTCAAAGATAAGCTGGCTATAAGTATTTGGCTTTTTTTCTGAATTTTCTACTGAATTCTAAAACACAGAGCACTAGCTATCTTATCCAACAATCTCGATCTTTGTTTTGTGACAAAAACTGCTGCTTTTTTTTCACATTGATGTTTGTTCATTTTTTAAGAATGTATCCAAAACTATATTCAAGCTGGGCATTAGGATACATGTAGCTTCATATAAACTCGTTTCCTTTTTTAATAATTTTAGTTTTTTTCTATTGAAATCAATATTGCTTTTACTAATTCAGATTTTAGAAGAGTTTTTGATTTCCCAAGGGAGACGTCTTCGATAAATATTCACATCTTCTTCTTCTTTTCATTTCGTCTCTTCACGTATTTGTAAAGAATTGTAACCTACAGCAAATAATCAGACCTGAAAAATGCCAGAAAATATTCCTGGGCAATATTCAAATATCATAATTCTGCCCAGCGCGGTGGCTCACACCTGTAATCCCAGCACTTTGGGAGGCCGAGGTGGGCGGATCACTTGAGGTCAGGAATTTGACACCAGCCTGGCCAACATGGTGAAACCCTGTCTCTACTAAAAATACAAAAAAATTAGCTGGACATGGTGGATGGCGCCTGTATCCCCAGCTACTCAGGAAGCTGAGGCAGGATAATCGCTTGAACCCAGGAGGTGGAGGTTCCAGTGAGCTGAGATGGTGCCACTGCACTCTAGCCTGGGCAACAAACAAACAAATATATATATACACATATATACACATATATACACACACACACATACATACATATATATATATAGTAATATTAGAATCTGCTAGCAAGGTTAACAATACTGCACAGAATCACCAGTTGAAGTTGTTAATTAAAGGACTTATTTTGCTTTCCAAACTTGTTATTTCTGGGCACATCAGTCATATGATTTGTTTAAAGTACACTATACAAATAAACTTGTTAGTATTTATTTTATTTGCAAGAACAACTTACCAGTAGCAGCAGACAGGGTCAAGAGCAACATTTCATAACAACACAACAGCCATAGCAAGACTGACTGATGAAACAGTTCTTGCTTTTCTCCTCTGTGTCCTGTTTAGGTTCCTGGAAATGTTGGCCTTAATTCAGCCACCAAATGTCTTGCTTTCAGCTACACATCAGTGAACTCCTTCTAACCAGTAATGCCTCCATGTTGATTGTTAGTCTTTAATAATTATGGGAGCAGTAAACAGTTTTTCTTTTCTTCTTATTTTCTCAACTTGGTTTCCTGATTTTTCTTAAGATTCTGAAAAACAAATTTCCCAAGAAATACCAGGAAAGAATTTTCACATTGAAATACTCACGTGGAAAACCCTTGTGGCTGCTGCCATCTTCTCTGCTGGAACTTTCTCACACTTATCTTGAGCTCTGAGTTTCCTCATAAATCCAATCTGTTGGCCTCTTGTGTTTCCAGCATTTCTCCCAGTTTATTATCTAGGTTCTCCTTTTTATGTTTCAGCATGGCTGAATATCTCTTAAAATATGTTTTCTGTTATTGTTAGGGTTTTGGTATGAGAGGAAAAGATCATGTCCTTTATGCTATCTTGAAATGAAAGTTTAGCATTTCCATTTTAAAACTCCATTACTGCAATAAGGAGATAAGAAGAAGCCCTTTATCAATACAGTGTTGGAAAGAAGGAGCCTCAGGATTCTCACCTGCTTTATAGATAAACGGTGTTATATTCAGCTGTTCCTTTAGTCTGTGCCAGGGGGATAAGCAATTTGATAAGCAATGGTTTGATTTTTCATCTTTTTAATCTGTATATAAATGAACCATTCTTATTGCAATAATGGCTTTAATATATTAATCAGTGCTTTCTGATTGAATGCTACATTTCATTGTACTGTGCTATTGAAATGACAGTCTGTATGATTAGAGACAAATGTCCTATGATAAGCAAATCTTACTTCGAATCTGTCAACTGCTTATACCTGATCTGGACTCCTCCAATTAACAGGTAATTGTTAGAATATTCAACTTAGGCTTCAATCCTAATGCTCTTATGATACCTACTTCTTTGTTATTATGTTTGTATTTGTGCAATGAAGGCTTTACAGGAAAAGGAACAGAATTAGTGAGAGAGAAGAATCTCCCTCCATGCCCCTCCTCCATCCCCAACAGCAGTTTCCATTAGCCTTGGTTTACAGCAGCTATAAATTAACTTCCCCATGAGAAAGGGGAGGGGACTCCAGAAGTCCTTGACTTTAGTATGTTCATACTGGAATTTGTTAATGGAAAAACCAAGCCCTGCAAAATATATAAAGAGGTTTATACTGAGCCAATTATGAGTAACCATGGCCCTGGAGAACAGTCTCTACAGGTCCTGAGAAAGTTTGCCTGAGGCAGTCAGGCTACATTTTGGTTTTATACATTTGGTTTTACATATTTTTAGAGAGTCAGGAATTATAGGTAAAATCATAGATCAACACATGGAAGATGTACATTGGTTCAGCCTAAAGAGGTGAGACGTCTTGAAGCAGGGGGCTTACAGGTCGTAGCTGTTTTCAAAGATTTTCTGGTGGCTCTTGCCTGTAATCCCAGCACTTAGGGAGGCCATGGTGGGAGAATTGCTTGAGCCCAGGAGTTTGAGACCAGCCTGGGCAACATGGTGAAACCCTGTCTATACTAAAAATACGAAAATTAGCCAGGTGTGGCAGTGCATGCCTTTAATTCCAGCTACTTGGGAGACTGAGGCAGAAGAATTGCTTGAACCTGGGAGGTGGTTGCAGCGAGCAGAGATTGCACCACTGTACTCGAACCTGGATGACAGAGCAAGACTCTGTTTCCAAAAAAAAAAAAAAAATTAAATGAATAAAAAACAATACGTTGAAGATAATAAGCAAGAAAATATTTCTTAAGAACAATACAAGAACAAATATCGATGAAACTGACTACATTTAAAGATTTCTGTTATCAAAAGATATTTGGAACAAAGTTAAAAGACAAGCTAACAATGAGAGATGCATGCAAGTTACATACTCATCAAGTATTACTTTCCAGAATTTATAAGCATTTCTGGAAATTACATCACTGAAAAATACATTTATCTCTTCTTATTCCAGTGGCGGAAAAATTTTACATTGAAATTTGTTAACAATCATATAAAATGTTACAGTAATAAGTTGATCATTTCACTGATCCTTTCAAGACAAATTTTTTATTATGGCAAAATATTCATAAAAAATTAACCATTTTAACTATTTTCAAGTGTCTTCAAGGTTCAACCATTTTGTAGGATGTGTCAGAATGTCTTTCCTTTTTAAGGCTAAATAATACTATACATATATCTGTTTGTTTGTTTATCTACTCTTCCATGAAGGGACACAGATCACAGATTGCTTTCACATTTTGGCTGTTGCAAATAATGCTGCTACAAAAATGAGTATACAAATATATATTACAATCTCTGCTTTCAACTCTTTTGGCTATATACCCAGGAGTGGAGTTACTAGATCATATGGCACTTTATGTTTAATTTTTGAAGAACCACCATACAGTTTTTCCCTAGCGACTGCACCATTTTCATTTTTTTACATTTCCACAGCAGCGCACAAGGATGGAAATTTCTCTATATCTCCACAGACCATTATTTTCTATTTCATTTTTGTCTTTTTAAATAATAGCTACACTAATGGGTGAGAAACAGTTTCTCATTGTGGGTTTGATTTTCATTTCCCTAATAATTAGTAATGTTGAATGTCATTTCATGTGCTTTTCAGAAATTTATATCTCTTTTTATGGAGAAATGTCTATTCAAGTGCTTTGACTATTAGGTTGTGGTTGAGTGTAGGAGTTCTTTGTATATTCTGAGTATTAAATGCTTATCAGATATGGTTTGTGCTATTTTCTCCCATTTTGTGGGAGAAAATTTTCATCCTGTTAGTAGAGTGTTTTGATGCACAATAGTTTTTCATGTTGATGTTGTCCAACATTTTTTTTTGTTGTTATCTGAGCTTTTGATGTCATACCCAACACATCATTATCAAATCTAATATTAGATTAACCAACATGAATGTAATCTTAGATGAGATCTCCCTATATTTCTTTCTAAAAGTTTTATCATTTTGGCTCTTACATTTAGGTTTTTGGTCCATTTTTTATTGATACATAATATGTATACATATTTGTGGGTTACCTGTGAAATTTTATTACTTGCATAGACTGTGTAATGATCGAGTCAGGGTATTTAGGGTATCCATCACCACAAGTATTTATCATTTCTATGTATTGAGAACATTTCAAGTCCTGTCTATTAGCTATTTTGAAATATACAATACATTGCTGTTAACTTAGTCCATTCTGAGTTAACTTTTATATATGGTAAAAGATGAGGATCCAAATCCATTCATTTGCATGTGAATAACCATCTTCCTAACAGTATTTTGTTTACAAAGACCACCTTTTTCTCACTGAATGGTCTTGGTACCCTTGTAGAAATTCGTTTGACCATACATGTGATGGTTTATGTCTGGAGTCTCTATTCTATTCCACTGCTCTGTATGTCTGTCTTTATGCCAGTACTATACAGTTTTGGTTACTGTAGCTTTGTAGTAAGTTTTAAAATAAAAATGTACCTCCAAATTTCTTCTTCTTTTTCAGGACTGTTTTGGCTTTTCTGGAGTCCCTTTAGATACCATATAAATTTTAGGATTGATTCTTCTATTTCTGCAAAAATAGTCATTGAGATTTTGATAGGGATTGCATTAAATCTGTAAATTGGTTTTGGTAGTAGTAATATCTTAACAACACTAAGTGTTCCAATCCATGAACATGGAACATATTTCTATTTATTTGTTCCTTATTTAGTTTCTTTTGGCAATATTGTGTAGTTTTCAGGGCACATTTTTTTCCCTCCTCGATTAAGTTAATTTCTAACTATTTTATTCTTTTTGATGCTATGGTAAATGGAATTGTCTTCTTAATTTTCTTTTTGGATTATTAATTGTTAGTGTATAGAAATACAACTGATATTTGCATGTTGATTTTGCATGCTGCAACTTTGCTGAATGTATTTATTAATTCTGATGGTTTTTTTTTTTTTGGTGGTGGAATCTTCAGGTTTTCTACATACAAGGTCAAGTAGTCTGTGAACAGAGATCATTTCACTTCTTCCTTTCCAACTTTGATGCCTTCTATTTCTTCCTCTTCCTTTGATATGGTTTGGCTCTGTGACACTACCCAAATCTCATGTTGAATTATGATTCTCAGTGTTGGAGGAGAGGCCTGGTGGAAGGTGATTCGACCGTGGGGGTGGATTTTCCCCTTGCTGTTCTTATGATATAGTAAGTGGTTTATCATGAGATCTAGTTGTTTAAAAGTATGTAACACTTCCCCCTTCATGCTCTCTCCTGCTCTACCATGTGAAGAAGGTCTTGTTTCCCCTTCAGGCTTCTGCCATGATTGTAAGTTTTCTGAGGCCTCCCAACCATGCTTCCTGTAGAGCCTGTGGAACTGTGAGTTAAACTTTTTTTTTTTTTTTTTTGGTAAATTACCCAGTCTCAGGTAGTTCTTCATAGCACTGTGAAAACAGACTAATCCTCTTCCCCATACTCTTCCCTATTGCGGGATCTGGCCAGCAGCCTGCAATGCAATGGGGCTCTCTTTGTTCCCAGGTGGATTGGCAGGTCGAGAAATAATAGACACACACAAGATAGTGAAAGCTGGGTCCAGGGGGGTCACCGCCTTCTGGTCCTGTAGTGCCAACAATGCACTGGATATGCCAGCATTTATTATTAAGTTTAGTGAGGGCCGGGGTAGGTTAGTGAGGGATTTAGGGTCATTTGATTATGAGGTGAGATGGTCACATGTGGATGAAGTAATTGTTTAACATAACATCTGTATGCAGAAGTACAGTATACAGAGGTAAGAATTTACAATATAGTGTGTGCATCAGTAATTTCTAACAGAGCCTTAAAACGGAAACACAGTCTTTCCATAACCTATGATTAGCAAGATATTAATCAGCAGTAACAGTTGCAGCAAGAGCTGGTTACAAACAATCCATAGTAACAGGATATGAAGCTAGACAACCGGTTAGACCAGAAATTCTCAGAAGGGAGTGTGCCTTAACCCTAAAGAGGCCTAGAAGAGCCATGGCAAGATGAGGGCATTTATAGCCCTATCTTATCCCTATGGACAGGCGCCCCCTATAGGCTCTCCACAAGGGTCGCATTCCATTCCCAGAGCTATGAATATCTGCTTTTCTGGGATAGAAATCTTGGTGATGTGAAACCTCCCTGACTGCACATCCGTTCATAGGGTCTCTGCAGCAGGGAGCACATCACGTGCTGTTGGCTCATTCTGGCAGTCCAACCTGGCATTGTCTTTACACAATCCTGCCTGCAATTTTGTATTTACAATAATCAGGAGCATTTCATCTTTTATTCCGTAGCAGTAGTTTCAGGGGGTCTCCCTACACTTCCCCTTCCCGTTCTCCTTTCCTTTCCCTTTCCGTTTCCTTTTTCCTTTCCTTTCCTTTCCTTTTTTCTTTTCTTTCTTTTCTCTCCCCAAATTGCTTTGGCTAGAACTTCTACTACTGTGTCAATAGCAGGAAGCATCTTTGCCTTGTTCCCGAGCATAGAGAAAGACTTTCAGTTTGTTATCATTGAGTATGATGTTAGCTGTGGATTTTTCATATATGGCCTTTATTATGTTGGGGTAGTTTCCTTTTATTCCTAACTTGCTTAGTACTTTTATAATGAAAAGAAATTTAATTTTGTCAGATGCTTTTTCTGCACCAATTAAGAAAATCATATTTTTTTCTCCTTCATTCTGTTAATGTGGTGTTTTGTGTTAATTGATTTTTATATGTTGAACCTTCCTTGCATTTCATTAATAAATTCCACTTGGCCTGGCATGTGATGCATTTAACGTGCTGTTGGAGTTAGTTTGCTAGTATTTTGTTCAAGATTTTTGCATCAATATTCATCAGTGATACTGGTCTGCTTTTTTTTTGTCTTGTAGTGTCTTTGTCTAATTTTGATATTGGGTAATGTTAGCTTCACAGAATGATTTAAAAATGTTTCTTCCTCTTAATTTTTTTTTTGAAAGAGTTTGAGGAGGATTGGTGTTAATTTTTCTTTAAATGTTTGATAGAATTCACCAGTGAAGCTATCAAGTTCTGGGCTTTCATCTTTTGGGGGGTTTTTTGACTACTGACTCAGTTACTAGTTATGATTCTATTCGGAATTTATATTTCTTCCTGATTCAGTCTTGGCAGATTGTGTGTTTCTAGAAATGTGCCCATTTTGTCTACATTATTCAATTTGTTGGAGCACAATTGTTCATAATGCTCTTATAATCCTTTTATTTATGTAAATAGGTAGTAATGTCACACTTCTGATTTTAGTTATTTGAGACTTTTCTCTCTTTTTATCAATCTAGTTAAAGATTTGTCATTTAAAAATATTTTCAATAAATCAATTTTTGTTTTCATTAATTTTCTCTATTCTCTATTTTGTTTATTTAGAATATTGTTTTATTTCTAAAGGATTTACCATAATTTCCTTTATTTTTTAAAAAACTTTTTATTTTATAAGTTCAGTGGGATTTAGGGATTCAAATGATCCCATCATCCAGGTAGTGAGCGTAGTACCAAATAGCTAGTTTTTCAGCTCTAATCCCCACCCTCTCTCCTCTTTCTAGTAGTCCCCAGTGTCTACTGTTCCCATCTCTATGTCCATGTTTACTTACTGCTTAACTCACACTTATAAGTGAGAACATGTGGTATTTGGTTTTCTATTCCTGTGT
>NW_012107753.1:586055-586746 GCF_000951045.1 Mandrillus leucophaeus | reverse complement strand
ATAATATAAAATGAAATATATAAAATAAGGGAATTTTCCTATTTGAGTGTGTCTGTGCAGTTGGGGAGGGAGGAGAATTAGGATTTTTTTGGTGTGTCTGAGGGTCAGAGACACAGAAGCAAACTTTATTTGCTCACTGAATCATGCCTTAGGATGGACTCTATGCTGGACTGAATTCTGTGTCCAAACCTAGGAAAAACATTGAGTAAGAAGGATGGGCAATTGTTTTTCTCCAAGCAAGACACTGGAGTTCACCTTTGTGTCCAGAGAGTTGTATACTATGATTACAGGCCCCACAGGAAGAGGTTCCCCCAAATCATATCCTTCTAAATTTTTTCTTTTTCTTTCTTCTGCAATCATCTGATGGGTTCTTCCTGTGTACTGCACAGCCAAAATTAATTCACTGAGAATTGAATTGGTTCAATTTCAGTGGTATTGCAGTAAAGAAAGAGTTTAACAGACATGAGGCTGGCCATGTAGGAGATGGAGTTATTACTCAAACCAATCTCCCCAAAGACTCAGAGGCTAGGACTTTTCAAGGATAGTTTGGTGGGCAGGGGGATAGGGAATGGGGAATGATGATTGGTTGGGAATGCAACCTTAGGGGTGTGGAAAATGTTCACTGAGTCAGCCTCTGGGCCACAGGACTGGTTAAGTCATGAGTTGTGGATTTGGGTGGAGTTAGCCAGTC
>NW_012107753.1:581123-584655 GCF_000951045.1 Mandrillus leucophaeus | reverse complement strand
TTATTATTTTAATATAGGGCAAACATATTTGTGATGAATGGGGGACATTCTACCAGAATTAGTGAAAACAGTTGTGGAAATATGTGAAACATCTATAGTTTGATTACATTCAGATTGGTTCTTTACTTCATATTTGCTTCATGTAGTAATTGAAGATATCAGTTGTAAAGTTTTTATCAGCCCAGTGTTTCCCAACACTTATTCATAATGTAATTTACAAGTGCATGAAAATAACTTGCCTTGCATTTTAAGTTGGCCAGTCTCCCTTCTTCTTGTGGGAGGTTTATTACACTAACTAGCAGATCTGGTTCTCCTTTGTTTCCACTTAAATGGTACAAGGGCAAACTTGAACCAGGCATATAAATAATATCCAACCTACAAGGGATTCTTCCTTCAAATCAAGTATGTGAGACCACAACACACGACCTGACATCATCTGACATGGTTGCATACACTGATACATACCTGTCAGAGGTCAGACATACAGTCCTGTTCTTTTTGATCCTTCATATGTACCAGGCTAATTATGGATTAGTCTTTTGGCCTCTCTCAGTCTGAATGTTACTGGTAGCGTTTTTCTCTCCCAGGCCCTGACTTCACAGATAACAATCCACAATTAAACTCATTTATTGAATAAAGCTTCAGTGACAGTAAAGCTTCCTAGGTTGATGTTTACTTACAGGATTTGGGTAATAAACCAATAGATAGTAGATACAAAAAACTGAGTCACAAGGAGCATATCCTAATCGTCTGCTAAAGTAAAAGATTGAATATCAAATAATAACTATTCTATCCAAGCTATCTAAGCCTAGACAATGAAATACTTAAAAACCCTGCCTAGAAAGCAAATATTCCACTTAGAATTTTTTGAAAAATACCTAGGAAAGTTATTTGAGGGCAGTTTACTTGCATTGCTTGAATGATACAATTGACAATTTAAACAAAAACTTTCTACCGACCTTTGAGGTCTCTTGAAGTTTTTTTTTGTTTGTTTATTTTGTTTTGTTTTTAACTTAAGAAAGAAGAGGCATCCAGCTCTGCCTTTTTCCCTCATTAAGACATACCAACAGAAATAACTGGCTGCATTTGGTCTTAGCCAATATCGTATGATTATTTTTAGGGATTTTTTTGGCCCCCACACAGTGCATGGTTGAACTGCCAAAATATAAATCAAGATATGAAACATTACATTCTTCAGAATTCATAAATATTTTCCCTGGTTTAAGCAAGACTCCCATAACCAAATCATCCAAAATAAATTAGATTAATTAGGTCCAGAATGGATAAGATAGAATATTCACAAAGGATAACCCTGTGTACAATTATAAATATTCATTCCTTTATGTTGCTAGTTTTAGATTAGGTCAGCCTGTGGATGTATTCGTCTGTTCTCACACTGATATAAACAAATGCCTGAGATTGGGTAATTTGTGAAGAAAAGAGGTTTGACGCACAGTTCCACAGGCTGTACAGGAGGCATGGCTGGGGAAGCCTCAGGAAACTTACAATCATGGCAGAAGAGTTAAGGGGAAGCAAGCATATCTTCATATGGTGGTCACAGAGAGAAAGAGTGAAGGGGGGAAGTGCCACACACTTTTAAGCCATTGGATCTCATAAGAACTTACTCACTATCATGAGAACAGCAAGAGGGAAATCCATCTCCATGATCCAATCACTTCCCACCAGGTCCCTCTTCCAACATGTGGGGATTGCATTTCGACATGAGATTTGGGTGGGGACACAAAGCCAAACCATATCAGTGGACATGTAATGAAAATGAAAGAGCCTAGCACACTTTAAAAATGCTTTTCAAATCTCAGTGCACTGACTAAGATGGCAGGCCAGGATTCAAATGCCAGGTCCATCAGTCACTATTGTGCAGCTAGGCATCCACTAAACTCTTTGTGCCTCAGTGCCCTAACCTATAAAACAGGCATCATTCCAGCTTGTAGACACCATAAGGTTTTGATGAGGATGGGTTGAGATCAGGTTTCTAAGGTACTTGGTGTGTAAATAAGCTCTTAATTGAAAAATCATATAGTATTATTAATGGCCAGTGATTTTGTTTCATTGCTTTTCTCTACCAGACTGTAACTGTGGGGCAGTGATTCTCACTCCCCCTACCTCAGGAGACATTTGGCAATGTCCAGAGACATCTTTGGTTGTGGGGGTGCTACTGGTATCTACTGAGTAGAATTCAGAGATGCTGCTAATACCCCATAATGCACACGCAGCCCCCACAACAAGACTCAGATAGCCCCAAATGCAATAGTGCTGAGGTTGTGAAACCTTGCTGTAGGGGTTAGTGGGCCTCCTTTTTACTGAGTGTATTTATACAAGTGTGTGACTTTGTGTGTTGTGCTCTCTAATTTACTTTCTGCTCCTTTCCCCAATGCTCCCAGACTGTGAACTCCTTGGGGGCAAGTTCTGAGTCATCGTTACTGTGGCCATGCTTGCAATGTCCAGCCCAAGGCCTGGCCTAGACGAGGCCTTGGTAAATGCTTGCTGAAGGATATTTTAAAACCGCTTTTCAGAAACTCTATTGTAAAACACTAAATCTACCAATGGGGACTATGCATTGATTATTTACAGTTCTGAAACTATGGTAGTTTCAGTACGTTTGTTCTGACAAGGTACGAGAAAGTTTATGGTACAGTCATCAGAGCACATGTTTTGGAGTTGGAAAGACCTCATTTTGAATTCTACCCTCAATTTACCACTTAGCCTTTTGTAAGTTATAAAAATGTTGACAATAATGCATTTATTCCAGGGATGCTGTGAGAGACTTTTTAAGATGGTCAGTGTGAAGTGCCTACTTCAGAAAATAGTTCCTAGCAGCTAGGATGTGCTATGACTCCAGGCAAGTTCTCAATGCCCACCTCCCCAGCCACAGCCTTCTCTGCAAAGGGGAGATAATAACTTCCTTGTATAATGCTAAAAGGATTCAATCAGGCCATGATGTGCTTAGCAGACTTTAATAAATGGTGACTATTATTATCATAATCTTTTCATTTCAGTGGCAAAAATACTGAAAAAAAATAGTTCTCTGTCTTGTGTTTTTCACTTATCCCATCTCCTTTATTAATACTCCCCAAGAGCAGCAGGAAGGAAACAAAACAAGAGAGGCCAAGAAATGCATTTTAAAATATTTTTCTCATATTCCAAAATAGCGAGATGAATTTAAAGCTTTCTTCAAAAGAAGCATTGGACACCCTTGTTCTTGTAGCCTCATTGACTGGAAGAGGCACTGATAGCCATTACTTGTGCTTCTGGGTCACCCTTCAAAGTATTACATTATTTCACAAAGATTTATTTCTTTTCATGTGACAAGAAAAAATAAATTGTGATGATTACTGTCACCTCCTGCCCCTTCTTTTTTTTTTTTTTCAAAAAAATCATAGGTGAAGCTGCCAAAACCTTGAAAAGTTGTGTATATCAAACATGCAGCAGTGTAAGGGAGAGGAAATAGTATGGGAACTTTGGAGCCTATACTTCCATATATATATATGGAATATATATATAGAATATATAT
>NW_012107753.1:569119-574758 GCF_000951045.1 Mandrillus leucophaeus | reverse complement strand
TGAGGTGAGATGGTCACATGTGGATGAAGTAATTGTTTAACATAACATCTGTATGCAGAAGTACAGTATACAGAGGTAAGAATTTACAATATAGTGTGTGCATCAGTAATTTCTAACAGAGCCTTAAAACGGAAACACAGTCTTTCCATAACCTATGATTAGCAAGATATTAATCAGCAGTAACAGTTGCAGCAAGAGCTGGTTACAAACAATCCATAGTAACAGGATGTGAAGCTAGACAACTGGTTAGACCAGAAATTCTCAGAAGGGAGTGTGCCTTAACCCTAAAGAGGCCTAGAAGAGCCATGGCAAGATGAGGGCATTTATAGCCCTATCTTATCCCTATGGACAGGCGCCCCCTATAGGCTCTCCACAAGGGTCGCATTCCATTCCCAGAGCTATGAATATCTGCTTTTCTGGGATAGAAATCTTGGTGATGTGAAACCTCCCTGACTGCACATCCGTTCATAGGGTCTCTGCAGCAGGGAGCACATCACGTGCTGTTGGCTCATTCTGGCAGTCCAACCTGGCATTGTCTTTACACAATCCTGCCTGCAATTTTGTATTTACAATAATCAGGAGCATTTCATCTTTTATTCCGTAGCAGTAGTTTCAGGGGGTCTCCCTACACTTCCCCTTCCCGTTCTCCTTTCCTTTCCCTTTCCGTTTCCTTTTTCCTTTCCTTTCCTTTCCTTTTTTCTTTTCTTTCTTTTCTCTCCCCAAATTGCTTTGGCTAGAACTTCTACTACTGTGTCAATAGCAGGAAGCATCTTTGCCTTGTTCCCGAGCATAGAGAAAGACTTTCAGTTTGTTATCATTGAGTATGATGTTAGCTGTGGATTTTTCATATATGGCCTTTATTATGTTGGGGTAGTTTCCTTTTATTCCTAACTTGCTTAGTACTTTTATAATGAAAAGAAATTTAATTTTGTCAGATGCTTTTTCTGCACCAATTAAGAAAATCATATTTTTTTCTCCTTCATTCTGTTAATGTGGTGTTTTGTGTTAATTGATTTTTATATGTTGAACCTTCCTTGCATTTCATTAATAAATTCCACTTGGCCTGGCATGTGATGCATTTAACGTGCTGTTGGAGTTAGTTTGCTAGTATTTTGTTCAAGATTTTTGCATCAATATTCATCAGTGATACTGGTCTGCTTTTTTTTTGTCTTGTAGTGTCTTTGTCTAATTTTGATATTGGGTAATGTTAGCTTCACAGAATGATTTAAAAATGTTTCTTCCTCTTAATTTTTTTTTTGAAAGAGTTTGAGGAGGATTGGTGTTAATTTTTCTTTAAATGTTTGATAGAATTCACCAGTGAAGCTATCAAGTTCTGGGCTTTCATCTTTTGGGGGGTTTTTTGACTACTGACTCAGTTACTAGTTATGATTCTATTCGGAATTTATATTTCTTCCTGATTCAGTCTTGGCAGATTGTGTGTTTCTAGAAATGTGCCCATTTTGTCTACATTATTCAATTTGTTGGAGCACAATTGTTCATAATGCTCTTATAATCCTTTTATTTATGTAAATAGGTAGTAATGTCACACTTCTGATTTTAGTTATTTGAGACTTTTCTCTCTTTTTATCAATCTAGTTAAAGATTTGTCATTTAAAAATATTTTCAATAAATCAATTTTTGTTTTCATTAATTTTCTCTATTCTCTATTTTGTTTATTTAGAATATTGTTTTATTTCTAAAGGATTTACCATAATTTCCTTTATTTTTTAAAAAACTTTTTATTTTATAAGTTCAGTGGGATTTAGGGATTCAAATGATCCCATCATCCAGGTAGTGAGCGTAGTACCAAATAGCTAGTTTTTCAGCTCTAATCCCCACCCTCTCTCCTCTTTCTAGTAGTCCCCAGTGTCTACTGTTCCCATCTCTATGTCCATGTTTACTTACTGCTTAACTCACACTTATAAGTGAGAACATGTGGTATTTGGTTTTCTATTCCTGTGTCAACTCACTTAGGATAATGGCCTTCAGCTTCATCCATGTTGCTGCAAAGAATGTGATTAGAATATTGTTTTCAAAATTGCTATAACTGGCCAGGTGTGGTGACTCACGCCTGTAATCCCAGCACTTTGGGAGGCCGAGGTGGGCGGATCATTTGAGGTCAGGAGTTCAAGACCAGCCTGGCCAACATGGTGAAACTCTGTCTCTACTGAAAATACAGAAAAAAAAAAAAATGAGCTGAGTGTGATGGTGCATGCCTGTAATCCCAGCTACTTTGGAGGCTGAGGCATGAGAACTGCCTGAACCCAGGAAGCAGAGGTTGCAGTGAGCCAAGATCATGCCACTGCACTCCAGCCTGGGTGACAGAGTGAGACCCTGTCTCAAAAAAAAAAAAAAAAAAGCTATAATTGTATAAGACCAAGATTGTCAGAAAAGCATCCCTAGAAGAAGAAATTAAGCTGCATCCAAGAGAGCAAAGAGTTAGCAGACACCTCACTGCCCTTTTAATATGCATTTCTGTGGATAATTATAAATTAATTAGTTTTAAAAATCTCTTTGTTGACTCATAATTCAAAGAGCATAGTGACAGCATTTAATTTGCTCCTTAGAAACGTAACTTTGACAATACGCAGAAACGCTTTGGAAAAAAAAGAGAATCAAAGCAGAGAGAGCAGTTTGGAGGGTTTTGCTGTAATGCAATTGATAAATGCTCAAACTAAGACGACGACTACCAATATTTTTCCAGTCTGAAATCTTCTCCTGTATTGTTACATTTTTTTCTTTAGATTAAAAATTTTTCAAAGGCCTCAATATTCATGTTGGTAAACTTGTCACTCTTTTACCATAATTTATTATAACTTATAAAGTTAAAAGAGCGTGTGTGTGTGTGTGTGTGTGTGTGTGAGACTTCCAGTTGCTTTTTTGTCTCCTATGGTTTTCTAAAAACTATTTAATCTTTTTTATTCACTAAGTTGTTTTTTTTCCATTTTCTGAAATTCATCTGAATCAGAATATTCAGGCCTTGAGACAGAAGTGGATCAGAAATCACTCAAGGTTTTTCAAACAAGGGAATATAATACAGGAATTTGGTTAACTGAGGTAACTCTATGCTAAACGGCTGCTGGGAACAGCAACAGTCCTTCTGGCTGAAGGAGTATGTGGAAGTGATGATATAACCAGAGCCCAGAATCATGGAGAAGATAACTATCTGGGCCAGTCCTGAAACCACAAATGAAACACCACCTAAAATAGATGCTAAGATTACCGAAGGGCTACTACTAAGCAGGTGAAGGGACTCCTTGCTGTGGGTGCTGGAAATGCTAAAAGAGGATGATGAAATGCCCGGTATTCCTTGCTGCTGGAAAATGCTAACAGAAGCTAAAATAAAAAAGGTACCATCTCTTCACTCCTACCTTTCAAACTTCTGCCAGTATTTCTTATTGGTAGAAACTAACCAGAAGCCAATTGACAAGTATTTTAGTCCATTTTCAGTTGCTTATAACAGAATACCTGAAACTGGAAAAGTTACAAAGAACTTGATTTCTTACTGTTATGGAAGCCGAGAAGTCCAAGGTCAAGGGGCCACATCAGGGAAGTGGCTTCTTGCTGATGAGACTCTGCAGAGTCCCACAGTGGCACGGGACCTCACGTGGTGAAGAGGGTGACTGTGCTAGCTCAGTTCTCTCTTCCTCTTCTTATAAAGGCACCAGCCCCACTCCTATGATCACTCATTAATCCATTAATTCATTAGCCCATTATTCCGTTAATCCATGAATGGATTAATCCACTCATGAGAACAGAGCTCTCATGACCCAATCACCTCTGAAAAGCCCCACTTCTCAATACTGCCACGTTTGGGATTAAGTTTCAACATGAGTTTGGGAGGGGGACAAATATTCAAACCTTAGCAGCAAGTAACTAGGAAAACAGAATATGCAGGACCCCTGGACACTCAAAATGCCCGACACGACCTAGAAAGGCAGAAATAAAGACAGAGAGCAACAGTCAAATGATCAACTCAAACTATTTTTTCTTCGGGGCTTCTGAGTGCCTATAACACACCCCAGAAGGTCATCTATTTGAATTTTGGGATATGTGCTTTTTCTTTTTGAGACATGAAAGAGATCTTAGGACTTTAAAATTTTCATTTCGATTGGTTTATTTTCACAGATTTATGTATCTCCGCCAGGTGGAGTCAGAGGCCAGTTTACTAAAGGGTTAAACTTTGGAAATAAATTTGGTTATGGGTTTTAGTTTCAGGATAGATGAAGGAAAGATAAACAATACTGAGGCACTGCTTCTTTCTTCAGATGTTCTTGCTGGAATGTTACCTTGTTATTATCATATCCGCTTTATGTTTTGTCAATGTGCCCCTATCCTCTGGCTGTAACTTAGGACACTTCTGTTGCAAGGAACAGAGACTCATTCCAGCTGGCTCAAGAAAAAAAGAATGTTGTTATAAATATACAACAAGGACTATCACAGACATTTTTGGAAAAGAAACAAAATACAGCCAGGGCTCACCAGGAACAGGAGCTGCTCTTTGCTTCTCTTAAGGAACATATGGTCACTCTTATTTCTCTTGCTGATGTATTCATTATTCCTTCATTAAGTATACATAGTGAGTCTCTATTGTGGTGCTAGGGCTTGGATATACAGGGGTAGAAAAGATATTAAATGAGAAGACAGGCATTAAAGAAATAAGCACGCACAAAAAATTATAAATTGCTACAAATGCTAGGAATAAAATGTGCAAATTTGAAGAGGGAATGTACATGGGAACTTAATTACAATTAGGAGGTTAGGGAATAAACCATTATCAAAGTGACATTTAAGTATAAACCTAAAAAGATGAGTAGGAGATGGCCAGATTGACAGTGGGGTAGGACGTCTGATTGCTTATAAAGGATCTGAAGCAGAAAGAATTGAACCATTTCCTATGCATACAGGAACACAAGGCTTATTATTTAAATAGTTTATTATTTTAATATAGGGCAAACATATTTGTGATGAATGGGGGACATTCTACCAGAATTAGTGAAAACAGTTGTGGAAATATGTGAAACATCTATAGTTTGATTACATTCAGATTGGTTCTTTACTTCATATTTGCTTCATGTAGTAATTGAAGATATCAGTTGTAAAGTTTTTATCAGCCCAGTGTTTCCCAACACTTATTCATAATGTAATTTACAAGTGCATGAAAATAACTTGCCTTGCATTTTAAGTTGGCCAGTCTCCCTTCTTCTTGTGGGAGGTTTATTACACTAACTAGCAGATCTGGTTCTCCTTTGTTTCCACTTAAATGGTACAAGGGCAAACTTGAACCAGGCATATAAATAATATCCAACCTACAAGGGATTCTTCCTTCAAATCAAGTATGTGAGACCACAACACACGACCTGACATCATCTGACATGGTTGCATACACTGATACATACCTGTCAGAGGTCAGACATACAGTCCTGTTCTTTTTGATCCTTCATATGTACCAGGCTAATTATGGATTAGTCTTTTGGCCTCTCTCAGTCTGAATGTTACTGGTAGCGTTTTTCTCTCCCAGGCCCTGACTTCACAGATAACAATCCACAATTAAACTCATTTATTGAATAAAGCTTCAGTGACAGTAAAGCTTCCTAGGTTGATGTTTACTTACAGGATTTGGGTAATAAACCAATAGA
>NW_012107753.1:542848-565779 GCF_000951045.1 Mandrillus leucophaeus | reverse complement strand
ATGGAGTTATTACTCAAACCAATCTCCCCAAAGACTCAGAGGCTAGGACTTTTCAAGGATAGTTTGGTGGGCAGGGGGATAGGGAATGGGGAATGATGATTGGTTGGGAATGCAACCTTAGGGGTGTGGAAAATGTTCACTGAGTCAGCCTCTGGGCCACAGGACTGGTTAAGTCATGAGTTGTGGATTTGGGTGGAGTTAGCCAGTCCTCAGAAAGGAAAAAGTCTGAAAAGACACCTCAAAAAGTTAATCTCTGGTTCTATAGTCATGTTATCTGCAGGAGTCATTGCAGAAGTTACCAATCTAGTGACCTCCAGAACAATGGCTGGTTATCATTTAACAACACCAACATCTTAGCAGAATTCAGGCCCCTCTCTTAATCCTAACCCTGTGGGATAAGTCTGAATTAGGCACCCCTCCTCCATGGTTCATATTGCCCTCTTTCACAGAAGTTATAATTACAGAACTACAATAGTCAGTTTACCCATCTGCTGTGGATTAAATTGTGTGTCCCCTATATCACAAGATAGATATCACAATTAGGAAGGAACCCTCCCTAATTCATTCTATGAAGCCAGCATCACCCTAATACCAAAACCAGGAAAAGACACAACCAAGAAAGAAAACTACAGACCAATATCCTTGATGAACATAGATGCTAAAATCCTTAACAAAATACTAGCAAACAGAATCCAACAACATATCAAAAAGATAATCCACCAAGATCAAGTGGATTTCATGCAGGGATGGTTTAACATACACAAGTCAATAAAGTCAATAAATGTGAGACACCACGTAAACAGAATTAAAAACAAAAATCACATGATCATCTTGATAGATACAGGAAGAGCATTCAACCAAATCCAGCATCCCTTCATAATTAAAACCCTTAGCAAAATTGGCATACAAGGGACATACTTTAATGTAATAAAAGCCATCTATGACAAACCCACAGCCAACATAACACTGAATGAGAAAAAGCTGAAAGGATTCTCTCTGAGAATGGGAACAAGACAAGGATGCCCACATTCACCACTCCTCCTCAACATAGTACTGAAAGTCCTAGCCAGAGCAATCAGACAAGAGAAAGAAATAAAGGGCATTCGAATCAGTAAAGAGGAAGTCAAACCATCCCTATTTGCTGACGATATGATTGTTTACCTTGAAAACCCTAAGGACTCCTCCAGAAAGCTCCTAGAACTGATAAAAGAATTCAGCAAAATTTCCAGATACAAGATTAGTGTACACAAAATTATTAGCTCTTCTATACACCAACAGCAACCAAGTGGGGAACCAAATAAAGAACTCAACTCCTTTTTACAATTGCTGCAAAACAACAACAACAACAACAGCAAACTTAGGAATATACCTCACCAAAGAGTCAAAAGACCTCTACAAGGAAAACTACAAAACACTGCTGAAAGAAATCATAGATGACATAGACAAATGGAAACACATCCCATGCTCATAGATGGGTAGAATCAATATTGTGAAAATGACCATACTGCCAAAAGCAATCTACAAATTCATCACAATCCTCATCAAAATACTACCATAATTTTTCACAGAGTTAGAAAAAACAGTTCTAAAACTCATATGGAACCAAGAAAGAGCCCACACGGCCAAAGCAAGACTAAGCAAAACGAATAAATCTGGAAGCATCACACTATCTGATTTCAAACTATACTATAAGGCCATAGTCACCAAAACAGCATGGTACTGGTATAAAATAGGCATAATGAAACAGAATAGAGCACCCAGAAATAAACCCAAATACTTAGCAGCCAACTGATCTTCAATAAAGCAAATAAAAACATAAAGTGGGGAAAGGACATCCTTTTCAACACATGGTGCTGGGAATAATTGGCTAGACACATGTAGGAGAATGAAACTGGATCCTCATCTTTTACCTTATACAAAAATCAACTCAAGATGGATTAACGACTTAAACCTAAGACCTGAAACTATAAAAATTCTAGAAGATAGCATTGGAAAAACCCTTCTGGGCATTGGCTTAGGCAAGGATTTCATGACCAAGAACCCAAAAGCAAATGCAATAAAAACAAAGATAAATAGCTGGGACCTAATTAAACTAAAGAGTTTTGCCTGGCAAAAGGAACAGTCAGCAGAGTAAACAGACAACCCATAGAATGGGAGAAAATCTTCACAATCTATACACTGACAAAGGACTAATATCCAGAATCTACAACAAACTCAAACAAGTCAGTAAGAAAAAAACAAACAATCCCATCAAAAAGTGGGCTAAGGACATGAATAGACAATTCTCAAAAGAAAATATACAAATGGCCAACAAACATATGAAAAAATGCTCAACATCACTAATGATCAGGGAAATGCAAATCAAAACCACCATGTGATACTACCTTACTTCTGCAAGAATCACCATAATAAAAAAACTGAAAAACAGTAGATGTTGTCATGGATGCAGTGATCCACCGCTATCTACACCGCTATATTCCTATCTACACCGCTGATAGGAATGTAAACTAGTACAGCCACTGTGGAAAACAGTGTGGAGAATCCTTAAAGAACTAAGAGTAGAACTACCATTTGATCCAGCAATCCCACTACTGGCTATCTACCCAGAGGAAAAGAAGTCATTAGTAGAAAAAGATAATTGCACATGCATGTTTATAGCAGCACAACTCATAATTGCATTGCGGAACCAATCCAAAGGCCCATCAATCAATAAGTGGATAAAGAAACTGTGATATATATATATACACAATGGACTACCACTCAGCCATAAAAAGGAATGAATTAACAGCATTTGTAGTGACCTGGATGAGATTAGAGGCTATTATTCTAAGTGAAGCAACTCAGGAATGGAAAACAAAAGATATATGTTCTCACTGATATGTGAGAGCTAAGCTATGAGGACACAAAGGCATAAGAATGATACAATGGACTTTGAGGGCTTGAGGGGAAGAGTGAGAGAGGGTGACGGATAAAGGACTACAAATATGGTTCAGTGTATACTGCTTGGGTGATGGGTGCACCAAAATCTCACAGATCACCACTAAAGAACTTACTCATGTAACCAAATACTACCTGTACCCCAATAACTTACGGAAAAACAAAATAAAATTAAAAATTAAACATAAATAAATAAATAAATTGTGCATCCCCTTCCAAAATCATATGCTGAATTCTTATACCCTAGCACCTCAGAATGTGACCATATTTGGAAACAGGACCATTGCAGATGATATTAGTTAAGATTAGATGAAGTCATTAGGGTAGGCCCCAATCCAATATGACTGTGGCCTTAGAAGAAGGCAAAGATTGGGGTGATGCTTCCACAAGCCAAGGAACACAAAAGCTTGCCAGTGAACCACCAGAAGCTAGGAGGGGTCCTGGAACCGATTCTCCCTCACAGCTCTGTGGAGGAACTAACCCTGTCAACACCTTGATCTTGAACTTCCAGCCTCCAGGACTGAGAGACAATAAATTTCTGTTTGAACCATCCAATTTGTGGCAATTTGTTACTGCAGCCATAGTAAACTAATACAGTATCTATTTGCCTCTAGGCCTTAAGTTTCTTAAGATCAGGAAACTCATCATCTGGATCTCTATAGTCCCATCTCTGAGTACTTTTTCTCATACATAGCAGGCATAAGAAAAAGGTTAGGCCGGGCACGGTGGCTCAAGCCTGTAATCCCAGCACTTTGGGAGGCCGAGGCGGGTGGATCACGAGGTCAGGAGATCGAGACCATCCTGGCTAACATGGTGAAACCCCGTCTCTACTAAAAATACAAAAAACTAGCCGGGCGTGGTGGCGGGCGCCTGTAGTCCCAGCTACTTGGAGGCTGAGGCAGGAGAATGGCGTGAACCTGGGAGGCGGAGCTTGCAGTGAGCCGAGATCGCGCCACTGCACTCCAGCCTGGGTGACACAGCGCGAGACTCCGTCTCAACAAAAAAAAAAAAAAAAAAAGAAAAAGGTTAAAGGTATACAAAAAGCTTTTAGAATAAATGACTATGTAAAATATTTAGCACTCAATGGAGATAATAATGATTATAATACTAACATTAATCACTTTAAAAGTTCTATGAAATCCAGTGAAAGGAACAATGGCTTGTTCTGGCTGAGATTCATTATGAAAGCCTTTATGAAGAAAGTCAAAGTTATGCATGCAGAGGGTGAACAACTTGGTAATTAAAGTCAAACTTGACAGCACATGGCCATAGAAAGCACCTTTCAGGCTTCTTTCCTTTAAAGCAAGGTTTCTTAACTTTGGCACTAGTGAAATTTTGGGCCAAATAAGTCTTTGTTGTTTGGGACAGTCCTGTGCTTTAGAGGATGTTTTTGCAGCATCCCTGGCCTTGACCCACTAAATGCCAATAGCATTCCTCATCCAATTGTGGCCGCCAAAAATGTCTCCAGACGTTGCCAATTGTTTAACCTTCTTCCCAATCACTGGATAATTGAGAACCATTGCTAAAATCAGGGTGACTTGAAGGTAGAGGAGACTAGTGGTATATTGAGGGCTCATTAACATTGCTGGCAGCTGGGTGTCATGGCTCACACCAATAATCTTGGCATGCTGGAGGGTCAAGACATAAGAATCGCTGGAGTATAGAAGTCTGAGACTAGCCTGCACAACATAGTGAGACACCATCTCTACAAATTAATACAAAAGTTAGCCTAATGTGGTGGCATGTGCCTGTGGTCCCAGCTATTCAGGAGGCTGAGGTGTGAGGATGACTTGAGCGCAAGAGTTCGAGGCTGCAGTGAGCCAAGGTCATGCCACTTCACTCCAGCCTGGGTGACAGAGTGAAAACCTATCTCTAAAAAAAACAGAAAATCACTGGAATTTATCTGTGTTGAGGGAATGGATGGGCAGAAATCAGGAAAAGGTCATGTGCTTATTAATTTTATTAAGCTGTCGCTCTGCATGCCCTCTCTCTCTTTTTTCGTAATTGTAGTGGAGTATGAAATTGCACTTATTACCTCTTCCATGGGGCCTATCCTTCTTTGAGAGAAATGGGAAATTTAAAAAATGTGATAATCTATTGGTGAATGGGGAAAACATCTGCTTAGTGTTACATTTACTAAATGGCATGACCAAGTTGTTTTTCATAACCCTGAGGGTTTTTCAGAGTCTAACATATAGAGCAAGCCTGCCTCAGGGATTTCTGGGCTGCCAAGGCAGATATGAGACCCATAAAACCTCCTGGAAGATACTTTTTACAGGATCTTGGAGGTCTAAATCTGGCACCTGGAATCCAGGATTAAGACATTCATGAAGCATAAGGTGGATCTATATTACTCATTCTTGTTTGGAGGTGTCCTATTATGCTTAGATTCACTTCCATGGAATCTATTCTTAGTAATCACCTTTTGAATAAAGGAAGATGGGGTGAAGCCAAATTCATGGCCTCCCATTTGAGAAACAATGTTGGTAGGCAAAGGATTCCCCAGAGCACCAAGGCATACCACTCTGAAACTTTTAGGCCTATTTAATAGGGGAGTCAGTTCAGGCCAGAAGTAGTCAATCTTTTCTATTACTCCCTTTCAACTAAAAACCTGTTTGGAAGCACAATATGTAAACAGATAAAGAAGGAGCCGTTCTGATTGGGACGGAGGGAGGAAGAGGGGGCTCCCCTCAGCTGGTCTGCTCACACCTTGCCTTGCCTCACACACACTCCCTACCCTGCTCCATTTGGAGAGCTATGTGGGAGCAGTTTGCAAAACAAGAACCAGCAGTTGTTACTTTAAACATGGCGGCTTCTAGCCTGTTAAAGAATGAGACTCTCTCAGAAGTCAGCACATCAAGATTGAGCTTAAAAAGCCATAACACAAAGAGAGAGCAGTTCCATGTGAAGCTGTTACTTCAGTGGGGTCTAAATTAAGCAGGGTGTTGATTGGGCAAATCACAGCCTTGTAAAAGAGGGCAAGTGGTCAAGCACAAGCAGTGAGCAGTTGTATGGGCAAAAGCCCAAGCTGGCTATCATGACCCAGCAATGACAAACATGGGAAAGTCACTTTCTCCAGCAGTATGAAAGGATGGTCCTCTGAACATCCTAGCTCAGGATTGTTGCTGCATGTAGCCTTGGACTTAGAAAGATGAGAAAAAAGCGTGAGGCTATGAAGGCTTCAAACCCTCAAGCCCTCAAGCGCTTTCTATCATGAATGTAGCCTGGGTTTTGCAAGCTACAAAATTTGGATGAAAGAGTGTGTTTGGTCCAAAATTTGTCAAACAAAAAATATCCAGCCAGAAAGATTCAGGGATTTTTGGTAAGTCTTGTTCATACAGGAAAAAAGTGAGCAAGGAGCAATTGACAAACTTTTACTTCATTTTATGGTAGAGATGCTGAATGTCTCTTCTCTACAAGGAGACTACCAGTTTTAGGGGATACACAGCCAGGCCCGACTTTCCAAATCAGTTTGGAGCAGGCGTACTGGGAATCACTCTATGTCCCTCACTCCATGTCCCTCAGGGGGTTCAGGACAGCCTACCCTAAAACATGGCACCTTGGCATATTGAATATTTTAGGCTGAAGGAAATTGAGAAACAGCATGTGCAAGAGGGTCTCTCTGACCTTTCCCCTTCCTTCTCCCCTGAAGCAGGTCCTAAGACCCTCATATGAGAAATACCCTTCTTATACCGGGAGGAAAGGAACATCCTTGACTCCAAGACGAGGGACACCAAGAGGAATCTGAATGAACAGGTCTTGCTTTTCCCCCAGCTTATTACTCTTAGTTCATACTCTTTATTTTCCTCCTCTCATATTTTCCTACAACTCTCCATTCTTCATCCACCTCACTACAAAACATTCAGGTTTAACTATTTATTTGGGTCTTCACTTCTTAACAAAGCCTCCCTTGTTACATAAAACTTAAGTATGCATGCTTTTCTCTTTGTAATCTGTCTTTTGTTACAGGGGTGCCAGCCAATGAACCCAATATGGGCAGAAGAAAAGGATAAGTTTTCTCCCCTACATTCCCTCAAGAGTAACCCAATCGCTACCCTTAACATCAATCTGCTCTGTATGTCTCCACCTCCTCCTCTCACTGGAGCCTAACAGTGACTGATATGTGTCTTGTCATGTGTTCTAAGTATTTCACATGATCCCGTAGAACCCTCTTTCAACCTATGGGCTGGGTTCCATCTTTATCATCCCATTACAAGTGACAACCTTGTATTTAAACAGTTTGCTCAAGATCCCACAATGAGACTTGGTAGAACTAGGATTTGAACTCAGAGCTTTCTACCTTTAGAGCCTTCAGGAGTTCAAGCCTACTTCTTCCCTTTGCAAAATTGCCGTTGAAATAAAACTGATCTGTTGATGAAACAATTTTTTTCACGTGTTTTATTGTCAGTTGGTTTTGCCTCATGGTCCTGTGATAAAACTAGCAGTGGTCACAGTAAGTGGAGAACTGGGTGTGGTGGGGTGGGTCTCATTACTCAGAGAACTGGGAAGGAATCCTCTTTTGAATATAGTCCCTCTGGGTGTGGAGGTTTGTCTAAGGAAGCAGCAAACATCAGAGCATTCAGAAGTAGGGCAAACAATAAAAGAAAAAAAATTGAGTTAATAAATTAACAAACAAACCCACCAAAAGATAAATGAATGAATTAGTTGGTGAAGTGAAAGCATGCAAGAACACGAAGAGTACATTGTGTGATCCTTGGTAACCTGGCCGGATTGTCATTCAAGACTCTAACAAAGAGAAAAAAAAAAAACCTCAAGGCTCGTGTCTCCCCATTCTCCTTGGTTATTTCTACCATATATTGACTGTTCCAAATGGAGAAGAGTCAGATGTGTCTATTTTAAATGCTTTAAGAAGAGTTGTAGGAGGTCTTGTGCACTCCTTTTGAATTTGGTGAAGTTGGCTTCCTTTGAGGTGATTCCAAACAGGGTTTGAATGTTAGCTTCACAACTTAATAGGTTTATGAAGGAATAACTTACACTCCTTAAACTTAAGTTTCCTTCACTGAATCTTCAAATGGAGATTCTTTGATCTGAGGACATCTGCCATGTTGCTAGGACACTGAGAAATTGTGTGGAACACATATCCACACACCCCCGCCCCCACCCCACACACCCTAATTCCATGCCTATTGCTCAATAAATATAGCTGTCATTTAGTAGGATTGGAAAGAAAAAAACAAAAGGCAGTGGGATAAAAATCCCAATAGAATTGTCATGATTAATACAGGCAAAGCATTTCCAAAGTAGCAGCTTGTCTTTCTCTCTCGCTTATATTTGGGCAAGGCAGTTTTCCAACATCAGGTATTTTGTTATTGAAGGATAGGACCATTTGATCGCTTCTATATTTTGTTTTTACCTTTGGGCTTTTTGTAGTATCTTTTTGTGGTTGCTGTCCAGGTGTATTGTTACAGAGGTTTAACTTTTTCTCAAATTGCTTTGGTGGATTTATAGAATCTTGTGATTTTGATGTGTAGATGCTGGACATGGGGATGGTGATTCACAGATTTAGGTGTCTCATTTGGCACTGAGGTGGCAGAAGCACACAAGTGTCTCTTGGGTTCATTGCAGATATCATACCTTACAAGAAGCCAAATATTCACAAGAAGAAGAAGTGAATATCCATTGTGCCCAAATTAGAATCAACCACCGAAAACTTTCCTTTTCTCACACCTCTGATAACAATTCTGTCTGTAGGTCATGAGATGTGGGTTGCTATAGAGGTGAAAAGATTGAAAAATATTATACAGAAAAAAATGGCTAAGCTTATATAACATTTAGGAAAATATATTTCTTTGAGCTGGCATTGAAATAGAATGCATTGTCCTGTGATGGTAGCCAGAGTTATAAAGTTGATAAAATTTCCTAAGGTTCCGTAAGCCAAATTGTATGTATAATGTATTACATCTGGGCTAAGGCAGGTAAAGGCTGGTGTGCTTCTTCCATTTCTCTCCCCTCCACTTGAAGCATCGACTTTTAAGGCCACACGTTCCGGATGGCATAGCTGTAAGATGCAGGAAAGGCATAGTCCCCACATGAGCTTTTATGTGAAAGAGTAATAAACCTTCAATGTGCAAAGCCACTGAAATTTGGAGGTTTATCTTCTGTTACTGCACATGATACATAGCCTATTCTGACTAAATCAAGGAGATTAGGAATATGCTGTTAAGATAAAGCCCACAGGCAATGAAATGTCATCCTTAAGAGATGGACTCGAGTTTTAGTCCAGGTCGCCACAGACTGTGAAGTGGACTTCACACAATACCACTAAACTTGTTTCCTCATCTGTAAAATGGGAATACAAATATGCACTTCATATTTTTATTGTTGTTTACTTCAGATGTACTTCAGAAGATTGTGGTAAGAACAAACGAGATCATTTATGCAAAGTCAAAGTGCTTTGCCTAGTTCCTGGTGTAAAATAAGCACTTAATAAAATGTTTTAATAACATCTTAAATTTAAGCATATAAAATAATACAAAAATATAAAGTGATTTTAAAAAATACGGAATATAATCTTGCCTTGCTCAAGATGTCAGTCAAAGCCAATTTAGTGTCTACAAAAGAGAAGTTCTTCACTCGTAAGACCCACAGATGGATTTTAGAGGATAGTAAGCCTTATGCAATTGTATGCAAAATTACGTGTATAAAGAAATGTGCATTTGTCTAAATATATTGAATTCCAGGTAAGAGTTATTGAGAGCCTCACTTGGGATAACAGACCATAACAGAATGGAAAATCACATTTAGAAATAAAATATATTATAGCGAAAATATTGTCAATAAATGAAGACTGATTAGATTATTGTGAAGCACAATATTTGAATAACTTAGTCACACAGGAAATTTGCAACAGTCAAAGCTCAAAGGTTCTTGGCTATGGTCGTTGTCATACTTTAGACTGCTTTTCACCCTCCTTAATAAAGCATCCACACCTAGAGGGTCCCCTGAGCTCTCAGGAATATTTCTGCCCCACCCTCTGAGTAATGAAGACTGTAGGTCTACCCTACCACACCCAGATCCCCAGATAATGTGACTGCTACAGTCAGTTTTGTTACAGGATAATGAGACAAAATCAATCAATAATAAAACACTCGAAAAGCTCCTTGCCAATATATTTGCTTTATTTCAATTGGAACTTTAGAAATGAGGATGTAAGCAATAAAAGCACTGGCTCTGAAGTTAGCTCACTTAACTGAAATGTGTAAAGATAGAACATATTTAGGTATGGCTGGTAAATAAAAGTTTCAGCTGAGTCACTGAGGTTCATCTGTTATTACAAAGGAGGTGCTAAACCATATGTAGAATTTATAAAAGTTAACCAAAAACAAACCATACAATTCTTTCACCTTTATTGAAAGATTAGCTTGGGTGATATTAAGGATGAATCAGGAGAAGGATTTATTTGAACAAAACTATTCTTGAGAAAGGGTGGGTGGAGAAGTTTAAAGGATTTACTCTGAGAGCTTGATGTGTGCCCCCTACAATCGGTTCCCCTGCAGTTAGCTAGTATTTGATCCACTCCTGAGAAATCTAGCAGATGAGAGAAACCTTGATTGGCTACCCTACAAGTAGAGTGACAGGGATTTGCTGCTGTCAGGCTTGCGCTTCCAAAGTTTGACATTAAGCGTGATCCCCGTGTGCTTACCTTAGACCATATATTCATTTGCTAGAGTTGCCATAACAAAATATATCAGACCGGGTGGCTTAAACATCAGAAATTAATTTTCTCACAATTCTGCAGGCTGGAAGTCCATGATCAATGTGTTAGCAGGTTTGGTTTCTTTGAAGACTCTTTTCTTGGTTTATGGAGGACCACCTTCTTGCTGTGTCCTCACAAAGTATTTCTTCTGTGTACACATACACGTATCTGGGACCTAATCTCTTCCTCTATGAATGTCAGCTCTGTTGGATTAGGGTTTAGCCATATCCCCTCATTTTATCTTAATTACCTTTTTAAGGGCCTTATCTTCGAATGAATACTATCACATTCTGAGGTGCAGGGGGTTAGTACTTCAACATATGACTTTTGAGGGGATGCAATTTAACTTATAACAGACTGTGTATGGGAAATATCTATGAGAGGGTTGTCAGGGTTACTGTCTTAGATCTTGTCAAATAGAAAGACTGAAGTGCAGATGTTTTATGGCTGTGGTAAGAATAAGCTTCCCGGCTTAATAAAGAAATATTCGTCTGGTTGAGGGCATGAATAGTATGAGAATCCCAAGACTGGAGATCTCCAAGAAACCTATGAAATTGCCCAAGAGAGCAAATCAAGCAGAGTGCATAAGGCCAGACCACAACAGTCCCAGTCAAGTAAAAACTTTCTACCACCTCACTACTTCCTCCCCTCCCAGCTGACTCTTCCTCTACCTTAGATTTGACCCTAAATGGGCAGAAATTTGCTTAGCCAGGTGGGGAAGAAGGAAGTAAAGGTGTAAGTTGGGAAAAGAGAGAAATAAGAAATAAAGACAAGTTTTCACTCTTTTTCATGCTGTAAGTTTTTGTCTGTTATAAGCTTCAGTTACAGGAGAACAAATAGCTGTACCTCTGAAGAAAGGTGAATCTTGACTAATAAATGAGACTTGGTATTTTAAATACTGTATTATGTCTTTTAAATTTTTTTTTCTTTTTTTCTTATTTTTCCATAAGTTATTGGGATACAGGTGGTATTTGGTTACATGAGTAAGTTCTTCAGTGCTGATTTGTGAGATTTTGATGCACCCATCACTCAAGCAGTATACACTGCACCATATTTGGAGTCTTTTATCCCTTGCCTCCCTCCCACTCTTCTGCCCAAGTCCCCAAAGTCCATTGTATTATTCTTCTGCCTTTGCATTCTTATAGCTTAGCTCCCACATATCAGTGAGAACATACAATGTTCAGTTTTCCATTCCTGAGTTACTTCACTTAGAATAATAGTCTCTAATCTCATTCAGGTCACTGCAAGTGCTGTGAATTAATTCCTTTTTATGGCTGCGTAGTATTCCATCATATATGTATATCACAGTTTCTTTATCTGCTTGTTGATTGATGGGCATTTGGGTTGGTTCCATGATTTTGCAATTGTGAATTATGCTGCTATAAACAGGCATGTGCAAGTATATTTTTCATATAATGACTTCTTTTCCTCTGGGTAGATACCCAGCAGTGGGATTGCTGGATCAAATGGTAGTTCCACTTTTGGTTCTTTAAGGAATATCCACACTGTTTTCCATAGTGGCTGTACTAGTTTACATCTCCATCAGCATCCATGCCAACATCTACTGTTTTTTGATTTTCTAAAATATTATGGCCATTCTTGCAGAAGTAAGGTGGTATCACATTGTGGTTTTGATTTGCATTTCCCTGATCATTAGTGATATTGAGCATTTTTTTCATATGTTTGTTGGCTATTTGAATATCTTTTTTTGAGAATTGTCTATTTACATCCTTAGCCCACTTTGTGATGGGATTGTTTGTTCTTTTCTTACTGATTTGTTTGAGTTCATTGTAGATTCTGGATATTAGTCCTTTATCAGATATGTTAGATTGTGAAGATTTTCTCCCACTCTGTGGATTGTCTGTTTACTCTGCTGACTGTTTCTTTTGCCGTGTATGAGCTCTGATATGATTTGGCTCTGTGTCCCCACCTAAATCTCATCATGGAACTCTCATAATTCCCACTTGCTGTGGGAGGGAGCTAGCGGGAGATGATTGAATCATGGGGTCAGATCTTTCCCATGCTGTTCTCGTGGTAGTAAATGGGTCTCATGAGATCTGATAATTTTAAAAACAGGAGTTTCTCTGCACAATCTCTCTCTCTGTGTGCCGCCATCCATATAAGATGTGACTTGCTCCTTCTTGCCTTCCACCATGATTGTGAGGCCTCTTCAGCCTTGTGTAACTATAAGCCCAATAAACCTCTTTCTTTTGTAAATTGCCCAGTCACAGGTATGTCTTCATCAGCAGCATTAATACAGACTAATACAGTAAATTGATACCAGGATTGGGACATTGCTAAAAAGATACCTGAAAATGTGGAAGTGACTTTGGAACTGGGTAGCAGGCAGAAGTTGGAATGTTTTGGAGGGCTCAGAAGAAGATAGGAAGATGTGGGAAAGTTTGAAACTTCCTAGAGACTTGTTGAATGGTTTTGACAAAAATGCTGAAAGTGATATGAACAATAAGGTCCAGGGTGAAGTGGTCTCAGATGGAGATGAGGAACTTCTCGGGAACTGGAGCAAAGGTGGCTCTTGTTATGTTTTAGCAAAGAGACTGGCAGCATTTTGCCACTGCCCTAGAGATTTGTGGAACTTGAACTTAAGAGAGATGATTTAGTATATCTGGTGGAAGAAATTTCTAAATGACAAATCATTCAAGAGGTGACTTGAGTGCTGTTAAGGGCATTCAGTTTTATAAGGGAAGCAGAACATAAAAGTTTGGAAAATTTGCAGTCTGACAATGCAGTAGAAAAAAAGTCCCATTTTCTGAGGAGAAATTCAAGCTGGCTGCAGAAATTTGCATAAGTAACAAGTTGCCCAATGTTAATCCTCAAGACAATGGGGAAAATGTCTCCAGGGCATGTTAGAGAACTTTGTGGCAGCCCATCCTATCACAGGCCTGGAGGCCTAGGAGGAAAAAGTGGTTTAATGGGCCAGGCCCAAGGTACCCATGCTGTATGCAGCCTAGGGACTTGGTGCCCTGAATCCCAGCTGCTCTAGTCATGACTAAAAAGGGCCAAGGTACAGCTCAGGCTGTTGCTACAGAACGTGCAACTTTCATGTGGTGTTGAGCCTGCCAGTGCACAGAAATCAATAATTGAGGTTTGGGAACCTCCAACTAGATCTCAGAGGATGTATGGAAACACCTGGATGCCCTGGGAGAAGTTTGCTGCAGGGGCAGGGCCCTCATGGAGAACCTCTGCTGGGGCAGTGCGCAAGGTAAGTGTGGAGTTGGAGCCTCCAAACAGAGTACCTACTGAGGCACAACCTAGTTGACCTGTTAGAAGAGGACCACCATCCTCCAGACCCCAGAATGGTAGATTCACTGACAGTTTGTGTAGTGCCCCTGGAAAAGCTGCAGGCACTCAATGCCAGTCCATAAAAGCAGCCAGGAGGGGAGCTATACCCTGCAGAGCCACAGGGGCAGAGCTGCCCAATGCTGTGGGAGACTACCTCTTGCATCAGTGTGACCTGGATGTGAGACATGGCATTAAAGGAGATCATTTTGGAACTTTAAGGCTGAATGATTGTCCTATTAGATTTCATACTTGCATTGGGCCTGTGGTTCCTTTGTTTTGGCCAATTTCTCCCATTTGGAGTGGGTGATTTATCCAATGCCAGTTGCACCCCCATTGTATCTAGAAATAAACTAACTTGCTTTTGATTTTACAGGCTCACAAGTAGAAGGGACTTGCCTTGTCTCAGATCAGACTTTGGACTTGTACTTTTGAATTAATGCTGGAATGAGTTAAAACTTCGGGGAACTTTTGGAAGGGCATGATTATGTTTTAAATTGTAAGGGCATGAGATTTGGGAGGGGCCAGGGATAGAATGATATGATTTGGCTGTGTCCCCACCTAAATATCATCTTAAATTGTAGTTCCCATAATCCCCATGTGTCATGAGAGGCACCAGGTGGAGATAATTGAATCATGAGGGTGGTTTCCCCCATCCTGTTCTCATGATAGTGAGTTCTGATGAGATCTGATGGTTTTATGGGGGGCTTCTCCCTTTGCTGGGCACTCATTCTTTTCCTTCTTGCTGTCATGTGAAGAAGGACATGTTTGCTTCCCCTTCTGCCATGATTGTAAGTTTCCTGAGGCCTCCCCAGGCATGCTGAACTGTGAGTCAATTAAGCCTCTTTTCTTTATAAACCCAGTCTTGAGTATGTCTTTATCAGCAGTGTGAGAATGGACTAATATAGTCCTGCACAGGTGTCTCTTGTGGGGAAAATCTACATTCTGTAGAGAATTCCTTTTCCTTTTCAGGTCTTTTCTTGATTTGGGAAATATTTATCTAAGAGTCTGATACCTTTTAATGCCTGATAAGAAACATTCATCATCTATTTTCTCTGAAGTCTACTAACTGGAGGCTTTATCTACATAACAAAACCTTGGCTTCCACCACTCCCTTTGTGTTAGCCCCAAGCATTTCTTTCTGCTGACTTCATGTATTTAGATAATGACTCAACTCTTTCAACCAAATGCCAATCATAAAATCTTTGAATTTACCTAATCTTCAAATTGACCTGTAAGCAACCCTCCCCCCACCATCAAATTGTCCTGCCTTTCCAGACCAAACCAGTGTATACCTCACATGTATTGATTACTGTCTTATCTCCATAAAATGTATAAAACCAAGCTGTAACCCAATCACCTGGCACACATGTTCTCAGGTCGTCTGAGGCTGTGTCATGGACCATGGTCTTCATATTTGGCTGAGAATAAATTTCTTTAAATATTTTACAGAATTTTTTTTTTTTTTGTCAACAAAGGTATAAAGAACTTTTTATTTGCCTAGAGTGAAAAGAAATTTATAAGTCTGTGGGAATTTTAATGCTGGATCAGAAGTACTTCTCCCACTAAATATATTTTCATGGGACAACAGGAGATAAGAATAAAGCTGTATATTAACTAGAACCTTTGGGTCTCATTTGTTCTATATGCCGGATGTATTAGCAATCATTCCTGCTAGTTCCAGTAATAGTCTTGAATAGTGTGTTCTGACTAGCTGAGCTGTGGTTATGTGCCCAACCCTATACCAGTCCTCAATCCCAGAGAGATAAGAACTCAGATTTGCCAGATATGAATCATTTGCCCTGAAGTTAGAGAAGGATTCTGACTTTCCCAAACCACATGGAGTGAGAATGGTAAAAAACTAATTCCCCAGACACATGCTAAACTGACAAGATAAAACAACTATCAATAATATGTGTACTGGAAACTCTTGGGTCATTTCTAATCTGAAGATGCAAATATTTTAAAAGTGGCAAGTAGCGTGATCTTGGGAAAAGTCTGAATCTAAAAATCCACAATCCTGAATTCTAGTCATGACATTGCCTCTAAGTAGCTATGTGACAGGAGCCGTACCACTTAACCCCTTGGGGCCTCACTATCCATATATTTATAGGTCCAGGCTAAAATGTGTACTAGATCCTTTTCAATTTAGAACTCTATGGCAGGCATAGAAAAGTTTTGTCTGTCTCTAGAGGGAGGAGTTTGACTATGGGGTCATTCATTCTGACTTTCTTTTTAAATCTATGGCAAACAACCTGCCACAACCAAAATGCCCTGGAAAGTTCACTGAAATGTAGGTGATTTACAGAAACGTAATTTCAGTGCTTCTCTTTTACATGCTGGGTATAATCATGGCATAACTGCCTACATTTCTTTGCTTCTAAAAAACTTATGGATCAGGGAAAGTTCAGATGGAACTTTCATAAGCCCCACAAAACCCACCTTTTTCTTCAAATTGTACCATCTGCCTTGTGGGAAAATCTTACCTGGTTTATTTTCTTCCGGAATGTGACTCAAAAAGATTGGAGAGAAAAAAAGTGATAATGCAACTTTGGGTAAAATGTTCTGCAAACCCTTACTATCCCCTGCACAGAAAGTCATTTTCTGACTATTCTTGCAGTTTGAGATCACAGGATTCTTGACAACCTAATAGGACTTCATACCGATAAAGTCAGGACTGTCTTTTTGTTTGATGTTGCTTGGAACATGCAATTATCTGAAAGGCAGGTTGTAGCTAAGCATTTTCATCTGTCCCCAGCCCTTTCTGCCTGGGGGTAGGATATGACATACCTCTCAGTTTCAGTTATACGCAAAGGTGCCTAGATTTGCAAGGTTCAGAGCTTTTACCTTTCAGAATGTCCAGTGCTACAAATCTTGCTCTAGGGAAGCTTTCTGGCCCCTTCATAATGATTCTTTTACTTCCAATATTTGTTTGCATGAAAGCTTCAGAAATTTCTGTAGTGCCCCACCTCCACCACCATTCAGATTTTATTTTGAGGCTTTTGTTCATCTGTTAGATATAAAGAGAGTTGGGATCAGATTCTCAGGCCCCAAGCAGGGAGCATTCTGAGTGATGTGTAAGTGTACTCTCCAACCTACTCCTTCCATTTTTGCACTGTCTCTACCCATCCTGTTCTATGCTCGACTTAGTATTAAAAATTGTAAAGGAACACATAAGCATTAGAAGGTCAAACCATGGATTTCTGAATGGAAAACAGATCTTATGAAAAGAGAGCATCGTTTTGGGATTGATGTTGCTTGGTCTTCATTCTGTTATCAGTCAGTGCAGTATTCCTTATCTGCATTTCTTCCCCCTGCAACCTTCCTTTGAAATCGAGGGGCAATATGAAAGAGAAATGTCACCCTCCCTCTGTACCACCTTCCTTCTTACTTTTCTGCAGCCTCCTCTTCCCCACCACTGAACTGCTGTTCTTTGCCATAGCTGCTTCCCTGGTATGCTCTGACTTGAAAAGCATAGTGAGAGCTGTGAGGGCACTGCTAGCAACCTGGAGTAATAAAATCAGAAGGTTCCAGCACAATCTTTGTACCATCACTTCTTTTCTGGGTGAACTTAAGCAAGTCAGTAAATCTTTTAGAACTTAAAATTTCTCATATATCCAGTGTGATAACATGACCTTCCCAGCTCAACCCATGAGATGGTTACAAGAATCAAATAAATAATGTGTGTGAAATTGCCATGTACTATGCAGCAATGTTACTATCATGAATGATCGAGCAGCTAACTTTTATGAGTCATACTATGTGCCAAGTTAGTTATATTCTTTCAAGTTAGTTACATCAATTAAATACTTACATAGATTAATTCTCACAACCCTCTGAAATTTTCACTATTGTATCCCTATTTCACTGACAAGATAAAGAAAGTGAAACCTAGAATTGCTATTTTACCCAAAGTAGCACAGCTATTGACATCAGAGTAAGAGCTGGTTCTTTGAAGCAAATCTGTGTGATGCTAAAGTTAGCTCTTCTTTGAAATGTCTCTATAGTATTTCTTTCATGTGCAATGATGAGAAGAAAGACACCAAGATATCCAGTGGATCTGGCTCCTTCTTAGCCTCCACTCCCTGATCGTTGATATCCATATAGTTTCATTATCTCTAGATTTAAAGGTTTGAGAAGAACAAATGGCAAAAATTAGAGTCACAGCACATCCAACATATATACTTGACATATAAAATATTTTTTGGATGTGTAACCAAGAATTTTCAAAAGACCAGAATGCCAGAGTATAAATTCACTCTATAAGTTGTATTAGAACTGCTAATACGGTCAGGCTTAGTGGCTCATACCTGTTATCCAATCACTTTGGGAGGCCAAGGCGGGAGGAACACTTGAGCTCAGGAGCTTGAGACCAGCCTGGGCAACATAGTGAGACCTCATCTCTACAAATTAAATTAAGTTAAATCTCTACAAATAAAATAAAGGAAAGAACTGCTAACAAGTACTAAACTCTGTGCCGAATCCAGGAGCATAAAATAAAAGTGTGGTCTCAGGTCTTGGGCTGTCATTTCTCAGTTCTAGTGTGTGAAGCAGGCAGATAAACAGAGTTACAGCTGACAGCAGTTAAGTTCGAGGTGAGAGATGAACTGAGTGTGCTACAGGACATGTGGGAGTGCCAACTGACTAGAGGGATAGAAAAAAGAGGGCAGGAGGAAAGGCTTCGGGTGGAGATCTTCACTAACTCAAATGTTAAAGCAGCACCTATGTATAATAAATTACATACTATACGATATAGTGTATACATACACACACTATAGTGTGTATATATATACACACTATATATGTACACTATATATAAAATATAGTGCTTCCTCCCCCTGTAGTATCTGTGCCTTCAAATCTTATGCCTTCATTCCTTATTTCCCCCAAACCCTACCCTGACTTTTCACCTAGTCATAGTTTGAGTATGAGAAAATTCTTAAATCTGAGGACTTGTTCCTCCACCCTTTTCCGGAAGACTTGAATTGCCTAAAAACTGGCACTTTCTTGGTTTTTGGAGGAAGTAAGTCCTAATAAAATCCTTCAATCCTTGAAAATTAACTAAGAGTAGCCTAAAAGTCTTGAAATGTTATAGAGGCCCCATAATCACTTCACTTGGCCTAAGACTTTGGGCACTAGAGTTGTGGAGACCGCTGTTTTCATTGCAGAGGAACACTTGGGTACATTTTTGGCTGGGTAGGGCCAATGTGTAAGAGAGATGACAATTTCCTTCATGTGTTCCTTTGTGAAAATGGGCAATAAAGAGACATGAAAGGATTTCTCCAACAGTTTTGTTTTCAGAGGATTACCTTCCATCGAGGCCACTGTCTATGGATCTTTTTGCCAACAGAGGTTATCTGAGAGATCTAGATTTAAATATTAAAAAGAGGAGAAAAATAGAATATATTTGAAATCTGAAAATCCTCAGTGACCTTTTATGAAACATGAATGCAAAAAAACAAAATGTTCTTAGGACTCGAACTATGAATGAAAAAGAACAAAATTAAGTTTTGCTAGTGATATTCTATATTTGCAATTGCTTGACTGGGCCTGACATTCAGTTATCACAGTTTAATGTCTAAGAATGGGGGTGATTATATAGTTAGATTGCCTGGCTTTGAATTCCCAAGCTGTTAATTGCTAGCCCTGTAACTTTGTCAAGTTGGTTAAATTTTCTGAGCCTCAGTTTCCTCATCTGTGAAATGGAGAATGTACTGCTGGTCTCAAATGGTTGTTGAGAGGAGAAAATGAGGTAATGCTTGAGTGCCCTTAGAATAGTGCCTGGAGCTTACTCACGTCCAGTAAGGGATGCAGCTCTTCTGGATTGTTCCAGAAGAACAATCCAAATTGGCCAATCCAAATTGGCCCTTTCATTCAGCAGGAAGGGGCCTGGAGTGCTGCTGAGGGCTGGGGTAGTCTTAGCCCAACTCAGCAGCTGGGGGAGTAAAGACAGAGCCAAGTTCATATGAGGACAATATAACTTCTTTTGGATGTGGGAGATGTTGGTGGGGACCAGTCTGTTTGGCAGGGTGGGGACTAATATGTCCAAAAGTCCTAAGGGAAAAACCACGTTTTGTGCCTCAGGCTTTCTGAGGAGGATTCATGAATGGAGACTCGTAAGGTTGAAAATCCCCTAGCACAAATCTCCATTTATGCCTGTCTAAGAACACGAGGTACATTCTCTCACATGGAGGCCCTACTTCATATCCTTCAAGGCTTTGTTTCATTTTTAACAAGGAAGTTGCAAGAACTGTCCCTTCTGTTTTCTCAAATATAACTCAGAACTTCAGAGGAGATTCAGTGACACCTACAGAAGTAGGGAAATAGAATATTCCATGTTTCTGTCAACAGATTCTCCTCCCACTAGCCCACCTTTGCATTGCCATTCTGTTTACATACTTGACTAGGGCATGGTAAGACACTTCAGCTACTCCCAAATGTTATTAAAGAAGAAAAGAAATAAACATGACTCCAAAGATATCTGTCTTAGAACCTGTCAAAACAATTCCCATTGCAAGTGGAAAAATGCAATCAATTATGTGTGAGTCTTTGTTATGATTCAATATGTGCAACAACTTGGATGAATCTGCAGAGAATTATACTTACTGGGGGAAAAAAAGCCAATCACAAAAAATTACACACTATATGATTCTTCAAATGACAAAATTCTAGAAATAGAGAACAGATCGCCAGGAGTTAAGGAAGGGGTAAGAGTGGGAGGGATATAGTCATGGCAATAAAAGGGCAACATGAGGGGTTCATGTGATGATGGAAATGTTCTATATCTTGGCTGTAATCCCATCAATGTTCTGGTTGTGATACAGTGTTAGAGTTTCACAAGATGTTACCATTGTGGGAAACTGGGTAAAGGGTACATGAAGTCTCTTTCTATTATATCTAACAATTACATGTGAATCTACAATTATTTAAAAGTAAAAATGTAATAAAAAATTCAACCCCAGTGAATTTACCATTCATTTTTAAAGTTCCTCCTTGTCTGATTTTTTATGGCTTCACTTGGAATTCAAGGTTTCCTCTGTTTTGACAACAGAGGTTATCTGAGAGCTCTAGACTTAAGCGTTACCTCATTTTCTCCTCTCGATAGCTATGTGAGACCAGTAGTACTTTCTTCATTTTACAGGTAAAAGTCTTGAAATGCTGTCCAGCCTTATCTTCCAATGAAACAGAACCTTCATCATATAAACCTGGATTTTTTCCACTTATATTCATTTTCAGGCCAGAATGTCCCTTCTGCCTGCACACGTTCTGAACATGTTCTGGTCCTTCTCCATGTCAGAGGCGAGGCCAAACGCTGCCTAGTCCATGGAAGTCACTGTAGGGAGGAGCCATTTTTCTCCCTCCAAACAATTGCAGGTTTTTATTGCTGTCAATCTTATAACACTCTGTGCATTCTGTCTTTTATTTCCATGATTGTGTGTGTGTTTCTCATTTCCTCTATTATATTTAAACATTACAAGAGCAGGGTTTTCATTTGCTTTCACAGAAGCAAATGACTTCTGTGCAGGACTCAGCACTGTGCTTGCAGAGAACAAGAATATAATGCTCATTATTCCTTTTGCAGTTCTCCGTATTTTTTCCACAATATTTTGACCCTTCGATGGCTGTTAAATAAGTATATTTTTATTTTTACATATCTAAATCAGCAATGTTACCTTTGTAGCTAAATTATCAGTACACTGTTTTGCAGATGATTGAAACTAATTTGCACTGCTGAGGACTTATAAAAGCTATCATTTAGAGCTTTTCCTTTTTAGACAAAAGGGATACATTTCAATAAATATAATACATACAAATGAAATGGAGCATAGTCATTATATAACTTTTTCTTTTTTAGACAAAAGAAATAAAATATAGTAAATAAGATATATACAAATAAAATGCAACGACGGATGTTACCTATTTAATCAAATATCAGTTAAATGTTTGCTGTGCCACATGGAATAAAGGCAATAGTACAGAAGTAGGAGTTAGAAGACAAAGCGTATTAACTAAACTCTGCCACTGATAATTTAATAGCCTTTCAAGTGTCGCTTGATTTCTTTATGCCTCTGTGAGATGAAGTTATTGGGCTAGAAGAACACTAGGTTCTTTCCTAGTTCTGACATTTTGTGGTTATAAGAATGTTGGATGACTGAGCATTGGGCACAAATGCTAAGCCATGTGCTTTTCCGTCCACTAATCCTTCCCATTGAATTCATGTGGGCTGAGTCTTCGAATCAGTCATCGGGTGACCAACATCATTGTGGGTTCCTATGCTGCATTTGAAACCAGCCTCCTCTGTTTGTTGTTCCCTTAGTCCTGCTGTCCCTGACTATTAGTGTAAAGATTAGCCACGATGACTGGTAACTCTGGGGTGAAAGGCAGTTGAGTTCATTTAATTAGAACTAGCCCTGCTTTGGTATTAGATGTATTTAAATTTCTAATCTCAACTCTAAGCCGAGTTTTTGGCTCACATTCTTTTCCGCCCTGTTATTTCTTTGATGGAGAATTTTAGCCTTTATCTGAAGGGAATGATTAAACAACAGCAACAAAAAAGAATGGAAGGAATGGGCAAAGCATCACAATTATGAAGGAGTAACAGATTGGTCTAACAGCTAGGACAAAGGAAGACCGAGAGAAAGAGGATGTAGAAGGAAGATTCAAAGTCAAGGTCAAAAGGGAGACCTTGGTGTGTACAGGAAACATATTATTTTTGATGAAATGATTGTCAGTGCCCAGACATCCATTTAGTGGCTAGATAGCATGTATCAGGCACTTGTTATGTATTAAGAAGCCTGCCAAGCATTTTACAAATGTTGTCTCGTTTAATAGAATATTCCAATTAAATAGATATCATTATTAATTCTTTTTTTTTTCATAAAATAAAACTGGAATTTAGGAAGATTGGATAATTTTTTCCAAATCCCAAAGCCACTGAGTGCAGAATAGGAATTGGAAACCAGATTGCTGGGCTCCAAGG
>NW_012107753.1:539537-542798 GCF_000951045.1 Mandrillus leucophaeus | reverse complement strand
ATCTGAGAGCTCTAGACTTAAGCGTTACCTCATTTTCTCCTCTCGATAGCTATGTGAGACCAGTAGTACTTTCTTCATTTTACAGGTAAAAGTCTTGAAATGCTGTCCAGCCTTATCTTCCAATGAAACAGAACCTTCATCATATAAACCTGGATTTTTTCCACTTATATTCATTTTCAGGCCAGAATGTCCCTTCTGCCTGCACACGTTCTGAACATGTTCTGGTCCTTCTCCATGTCAGAGGCGAGGCCAAACGCTGCCTAGTCCATGGAAGTCACTGTAGGGAGGAGCCATTTTTCTCCCTCCAAACAATTGCAGGTTTTTATTGCTGTCAATCTTATAACACTCTGTGCATTCTGTCTTTTATTTCCATGATTGTGTGTGTGTTTCTCATTTCCTCTATTATATTTAAACATTACAAGAGCAGGGTTTTCATTTGCTTTCACAGAAGCAAATGGCTTCTGTGCAGGACTCAGCACTGTGCTTGCAGAGAACAAGAATATAATGCTCATTATTCCTTTTGCAGTTCTCCGTATTTTTTCCACAATATTTTGACCCTTCGATGGCTGTTAAATAAGTATATTTTTATTTTTACATATCTAAATCAGCAATGTTACCTTTGTAGCTAAATTATCAGTACACTGTTTTGCAGATGATTGAAACTAATTTGCACTGCTGAGGACTTATAAAAGCTATCATTTAGAGCTTTTCCTTTTTAGACAAAAGGGATACATTTCAATAAATATAATACATACAAATGAAATGGAGCATAGTCATTATATAACTTTTTCTTTTTTAGACAAAAGAAATAAAATATAGTAAATAAGATATATACAAATAAAATGCAACGACGGATGTTACCTATTTAATCAAATATCAGTTAAATGTTTGCTGTGCCACATGGAATAAAGGCAATAGTACAGAAGTAGGAGTTAGAAGACAAAGCGTATTAACTAAACTCTGCCACTGATAATTTAATAGCCTTTCAAGTGTCGCTTGATTTCTTTATGCCTCTGTGAGATGAAGTTATTGGGCTAGAAGAACACTAGGTTCTTTCCTAGTTCTGACATTTTGTGGTTATAAGAATGTTGGATGACTGAGCATTGGGCACAAATGCTAAGCCATGTGCTTTTCCGTCCACTAATCCTTCCCATTGAATTCATGTGGGCTGAGTCTTCGAATCAGTCATCGGGTGACCAACATCATTGTGGGTTCCTATGCTGCATTTGAAACCAGCCTCCTCTGTTTGTTGTTCCCTTAGTCCTGCTGTCCCTGACTATTAGTGTAAAGATTAGCCACGATGACTGGTAACTCTGGGGTGAAAGGCAGTTGAGTTCATTTAATTAGAACTAGCCCTGCTTTGGTATTAGATGTATTTAAATTTCTAATCTCAACTCTAAGCCGAGTTTTTGGCTCACATTCTTTTCCGCCCTGTTATTTCTTTGATGGAGAATTTTAGCCTTTATCTGAAGGGAATGATTAAACAACAGCAACAAAAAAGAATGGAAGGAATGGGCAAAGCATCACAATTATGAAGGAGTAACAGATTGGTCTAACAGCTAGGACAAAGGAAGACCGAGAGAAAGAGGATGTAGAAGGAAGATTCAAAGTCAAGGTCAAAAGGGAGACCTTGGTGTGTACAGGAAACATATTATTTTTGATGAAATGATTGTCAGTGCCCAGACATCCATTTAGTGGCTAGATAGCATGTATCAGGCACTTGTTATGTATTAAGAAGCCTGCCAAGCATTTTACAAATGTTGTCTCGTTTAATAGAATATTCCAATTAAATAGATATCATTATTAATTCTTTTTTTTTTCATAAAATAAAACTGGAATTTAGGAAGATTGGATAATTTTTTCCAAATCCCAAAGCCACTGAGTGCAGAATAGGAATTGGAAACCAGATTGCTGGGCTCCAAGGGCCCGTGTGATTATGTAGAACATTGTACTGTTTCACAAATATTAGTAGCCACCCTGATCTGCTGAGTGATTACTATAGGAGAAAGGTTTAATAAGTGACCTAAGACCATACTACTAGTGCATGGCAGAATCAGAATGCAGCATCTACTTGACTCTAAAAATCAAGATCTTTCCAGCGTAATTGGACTTTTAAAGGAAAGTCGTTTAAAATGTTTTATGTGACTAAAGGATTTGTAACTAATCCATATGTAGGTATCTACCCAGATGATATCAGAATGTAGGCAACCTGTTATTAAGGAAAAATATTCAAATAAGCTAGGAAATGAACTACCTAAGGGCAATATTGTAATAATACACACCAAGAGCAGACACTAAGATCCTCAAGGGAACTTTCAACTTTTCTTTACAATTGTCCAAGAAAGAAGGAACATTTTCCAGCTTGCATAAATACTGTCATCTGGTTTATCATGGAGAATGTCAATCTTATAACACTCTGTGCATCATATTCTGAACTATTTACTCTCTAAAACCATCCACCTCCTTTTGGCAGATTCGTGTTAACTCAGTGACTCTCTGAGTTTTGTGTGTCCCCTACATTTCCTTCCCAAGCCAAGACAGTATTAGCAACCTGATTGAATATTAGGTGTGCTTACAAGTTGTATTGTCATTATTAAGGAATAATAAGACAAGCGGAAACCACAGTAACTAAATGTAATACATGATTCAGAATTAAGTTTTAGATCATGAGGGAAAATGCCATTAAAGACATTAGTAGGCCAGACGCAGTGGCTCACGCCCGTAATCCCAACATTTTGGGAGGTCAAGGCGGGCGGATCACTTGAGGTCAGGAGTTCGTGACCAGCCTGACCAACATGGTGAAACCGTGTCTCTACTAGAAATACAAAAAATTAGCTGGGTGTGGTGGTGGGCCCCTGTAATCCCAGCTACTCAGGAGGCTGAGGCAGGAGAGTTGCATGAACCCAGGAGGCAGAGGCTGCAGTGAGCTGAGATCACGCCATTGCACTCCAGCCTGGGCGACAGAGCGAGACTATGTTTCAAAAAAAAAAAAAAAAGACATTAGTAGAACAATTTGAGAAAATGTTAAATAGTTTTAAATAGGTCATGTATTAGATACTAGCATTTTGTCAATGTTAAATTTCCTAAATTAGAAAATTGTGCTGTGGTTTTGTAAAATAATGGCCCGATTGCAGGATTTGGGGGTAAAAGGACATGATGTCTAAAAATTATTCTCAAGTTTGTCCCAATTAAAAAAAAAGAATGAGAATGATAATGTCAAGAAAGAAGAATATTTAAAAATAAGGAACAAAGGCTATACAG
>NW_012107753.1:535576-539487 GCF_000951045.1 Mandrillus leucophaeus | reverse complement strand
ACTCTCTGAGTTTTGTGTGTCCCCTACATTTCCTTCCCAAGCCAAGACAGTATTAGCAACCTGATTGAATATTAGGTGTGCTTACAAGTTGTATTGTCATTATTAAGGAATAATAAGACAAGCGGAAACCACAGTAACTAAATGTAATACATGATTCAGAATTAAGTTTTAGATCATGAGGGAAAATGCCATTAAAGACATTAGTAGGCCAGACGCAGTGGCTCACGCCCGTAATCCCAACATTTTGGGAGGTCAAGGCGGGCGGATCACTTGAGGTCAGGAGTTCGTGACCAGCCTGACCAACATGGTGAAACCCTGTCTCTACTAGAAATACAAAAAATTAGCTGGGTGTGGTGGTGGGCCCCTGTAATCCCAGCTACTCAGGAGGCTGAAGCAGGAGAGTTGCATGAACCCAGGAGGCAGAGGCTGCAGTGAGCTGAGATCACGCCATTGCACTCCAGCCTGGGCGACAGAGCGAGACTATGTTTCAAAAAAAAAAAAAAAAGACATTAGTAGAACAATTTGAGAAAATGTTAAATAGTTTTAAATAGGTCAGGTATTAGATACTAGCATTTTGTCAATGTTAAATTTCCTAAATTAGAAAATTGTGCTGTGGTTTTGTAAAAGAATGGCCCGATTGCAGGATTTGGGGGTAAAAGGACATGATGTCTAAAAATTATTCTCAAGTTTGTCCCAATTAAAAAAAAAGAATGAGAATGATAATGTCAAGAAAGAAGAATATTTAAAAATAAGGAACAAAGGCTATACAGGAGTTCTTGGCACGCTGTAGCACCTTCTCTAAATGTTTGAAATTATTTTAAAATAAAAAGTTAAAGGAAAATCAGTTGCCTACCAGATCCGTTTTGTGTTTTCATATTTAGTGTATTTTTCTAGGACTGGTGAATCTTTACATAAGTGACTTGACAAAAAGCAAACAAAATCCTAAAACTCTGGTGAAATACTTCAGCATAGCACTATGGCAGCCTCCTATGAACATGTCTATAAAACTCAGAGATGTACATTTTTAAAAAACTAAATTCTTGTGAAACTATTCAGCACATGAGCACATGGCACTAAAGTATTTTATTTTCTTTTTCTTTTTTTTTTTTTTTGAGATAGCGTCTCACTCTGTTACCCAGGCTGGAGTGTAGTGGCGCCATCACCACTCACTGCCGCCTCGACCTCCCAGGCTCAGGTGATCTTCCCACCTCAGCCTCCTGAGTAGCTGGGACTACAGGTACACACCACCACACATGGCTAATTTTTGTATTTTTTTTTTGTAGAGAGGGGTTTTCACCATGTTGCCCAGGCTGGTCTCAAACTCCTGGACTTAAATGATCCAGCTACCTTAGCCTCCCAAAGTGCTGGGATTATATGTATAAGCCACTGCACCCAGCCAGTACTAAAGTAAATGTCCAAAAAGCATTGTTATTCCTTTGGTATTTCTTTAGGTGATAAACTTGACTTTCTAGGGAATTGGGAATTAACCTAGATATTTATGGATGACACTCATTTTCTCTGGGATAAACCCACCACCCAGAATCTAAGGGCCAATTAAGAGACATGATCTTGACTTGTTGTCTCAAGCCCCTACAGAGAATTCTGTGGTTTGGTCTTCAAAGAGACACCACCTCTACTCTTCCACAGAATGTCAGAATGATAAATGAGCTGTTTTCCCTCCCTTGTGTCTTGACTCAGGATATCCTCCAGGATGCCACAGTCATCGTGTCCCACAACAGAAATCTTTCCTGCATTCCTGGCAGTCACTAAATTTAGGTATCTAGAAAATTTAGTTCTCATCTCTAATTTCCCTTTCAGTATATTCTTTCACCATCAGACTGGAAAAGCTCCAACACATCTCTAGAGAACCTTAAAAAATCCCAGGGTACTCAGTTCTTGTGTTAGTTTGCTGAGGATAATGGCTTCCAGCTCCATCCATGTCCATGCAAAGGACATGATCTCATTCCCTTTTATGGCTGCATAGTATCCTATGGTGTATATGTACATTTTTAAAAAAATCTAGTCTATCATTGATGAGCAGTTGGGTTGATTCCATGTCTTTACTATTGTGAATAGTGCTGCAATGAACATACATGTGCAAGTATCTTTATATTAGAATGATTTATATTCCTTTAGGTATACACCCCGTAATGGGATTGGTGGGTCAAATGGTATTACACATCCTGCACGTGTATCATGGAACTTAAAATAAAATAAAATTTTAAAAAATCCCAGGATAAACCAGTAAATGAAATTCTAATAGGAAATGTGTTTCATGTGAAAATGTAACCTGGTCATGTACTATACTCTGAAAAAGCCAGGAGAACTAATTTGCCGAATTGCACTTCTAAGTATTCAAGTGAAATTCGACACTCAAAACGTTACACGTATTGCCCAGAGAAAAGATCTTTTGAGTTCATTGCTCCCTCCTGAATTACGTGAAGAAATGGCTAAAATTCTCTATTTTGAGTTGGTTCTATTTGAGTTGGTCACAGGAATTTAAGAAAAACGTTTATCCTGCCCTCAATTTCTTCTTGGCTGTTTCAAAATAAAGCCAGAGGTATGTATCCTTAGAAAATCACAACAACAAAAAGACCAAACAAACAAACAAACAACCACCACAACAATAAAAGCAGGAAAAAGAAAAAGAAAACCCAACTAGATTAGACATTTGTGAATGAGTATCTGATACCTGACATTGTCTCTGCCTAAAAAGTGAATTTCAACCTCTGTCACTTAGTTTGGTATTCCTGGAGATAAAAATACTGTTTACCATTTGGACATTGAGGACAAGATTATAGTTATGACCGCAAAACTGAATTTTTCAAGATGAAATTTCTTACTGGAATTCCTGTAGCACATGAGCTAATAAGATACCTTTTAACTTTTCAAGGTTTTAAGAATTACTACCAGTACAGCTTTAATACAAATAATGAAATATAATACAAATAATGTCTAGAGACTCAGAACGAGCCAATATAAAACAGATATTTTCTGTTTAATCCTGTAATGTCTTATTTATACTACGAAAATTTTCAAATATTTAAACTTGCTTCTGGCTTTTGTCTTGTTCTGTCCTCAGCTTTCTTTGTTACACATTTTAAAATGTTCTGGTTGCATGCCATTACAATATTAACTTGTCTACCTATTAATTTATTTACACGTGGTTTTAAACACATCTTTTAAAATGTAGACACCGTCTGGCTTTAGGAAAACACAACTCCCTCTGTGTTTGGATACTTTTCCTTCTCATTGTCCAAAGACCTTTCAGTTCTCCCCAGTACTTTGGTTTCTTCAGTTTTGAAAAGGGTAAACATGTCCCAAATCTTACGAGGTAGTCCAAATTGCAGATTTTATAGGCCAACATAAGTTTGGAAACTCTTCACATGGGAGTTAAATTATTTCCTGTATAAGAAGCCAATGAACTTCATTTGTTCTTACCTTGTTACACTTGACTGCAGCAGCCAGTAGTGTCCTAATAACAGAAGCACTGAAGTGTCTGTTAATGTTAATGTAAAATGATAAACTTATATAAAATCTGAAAAAATGTTATCCTAAGTTGCTAAACTAAAAAACTTTTAGAATGTGTCTAGTTATACACAAATGTTCACTTCATTTGGGCCTAAGTCACTTCGTATATGGAAACTCAACAGAAGAATGAGAACACAAGCACCAATTGTTTGTTATGAGAGGGTAAATGTGCCAGCTTGGTGTAGTTTTATGCGGAGAACACTTTTTCAGTTGCTCTCTTTTGATTCCCAGATCTTTCCTTAGAACTCTAAGTGTTCCATCATCGCATAGGACAGCAAGGTTGCTTTTTTTTTTTTTTTAAGGGTCCCACTCTGTCACTGAGGTTAGAGTGCAGTGGTATGATCATGGCTCACTGCAGCCTCGACCTCGCAGGCTCAAGT
>NW_012107753.1:523407-535042 GCF_000951045.1 Mandrillus leucophaeus | reverse complement strand
TAAAGATCTTCAGATAATGGACCATTCCTTATTCACCTCTTTTCTACAACACTTAACACATCCAAAACTTTGTAGGAACTCAATAATTGCTTACTGAAGGACTGAGGCCATCTATTTCCAATAAAATGTATTGATTTCAAGAATTCTTCTGGAAAATACAACATGTTTCTTTACGCATTTGAGAATGGGTGGATTAGACTTTTACTTTTAAATGTACCTTTATGCTCAGTTTAATACTGTTTTTAAGTGACAAGAAGAAATCACTGTAACCAAAACTTGTACTTAAAAAAATTCAAAAGTAACAAGAATCATGCAAGGTTGTTTTTATTAAGCTTTATATTCAGTTTACAGCTACATATTACAGGGATTATTTCATTTGACAAGCAGACTGACATCCTAGGAAATTTTTCAAAACAGTCCAAGGACTTTATAACTACTGGGAACAGAGCAATTTACTCTGCAGTTAACATGTATGTTAAGTACTTCAAGGAGTCACTAAGGGAAAGAAGCTAAATGCAACTGTTCCCTTTCTATAAAATGATTATCCTGGAAAAGCAGCTACAAAGAAAAACCACATAACTATGGCAAAGCTAGAGAGAGCATACATCCAAATTTGTCTTTTTATTTAGGATAGGACTTGGGGGTCACATTTCAGAAGGCAAATAATGCTTTCAGAACAAGCTACATGTCAAGTTTTCTATGGGTAGTATTAATACTAATATGATTTAGCTTACGTTTAAAAAAATCAAGAAAAGAAAAATTTTGTCTTTAAAATCTACTATATTAGTGACTGTAGGAGATGCTTAGCTATTGAAGAGCTTCTCTCCACTCTTGTATTTTCTTTATGAGTTCTTCTGAGAGATTTTCACTGTGACTGTTTTGACCTCTGTGTATTCATGGAAACCGTACTCTCCCCTAGAGAGAAGGAAAACAAACCCACAAACACCGTTTAGCACAGCTAATTTACAGTGTAAATATGCTATAGTTCATGTTTGTACAAGTTTGTTCTTGTTTTACTGGCTAGGGACAATAGAAAGTATTTCTTGTATACAGAGCATCTCATATAGCCAATCGTCAGCTTTCTGGTCTTACACAGATTCCCTTGTGGGGAAAATTTTCTTTAAAACTTTCAGTTGATTTCTCACAGAAATAGTCCCCTTTTGACATTATTCTACTTGATTTTAAAAACTCTAACTGCAGATGCAACAATGTCATCTTGGAAAAATGAAAAGAAAACAAAAAGCTCTAAAACTACTCAAAAGACAATTCAACTCAACAAGAATTTTGTCATTTCTAGTTTAGATTGAAATAAGATGGACATAGGACCAGAGGAGAAGTAGCAATATATGATCACTACAAGTTCTACTCTAGTTCTACAGTTTTGCTGTAGTTTTACTGTAGAACTAGAGTAGAGCTTGTATTCACCATGTGTGATTGTCACAGAAGTGGGAAGGGGATAGAAATTGAACATGGTTTCATTTCTAGTCTAAGGTGCCCTAACATGGCTTGAAACAAAATATTTTGCAGCAGTAGTTTCAGTAAAATCTTTTGATTCTTGGCAAAACAAAAACCTGACCTTTGTTGTTTGAAGTTTTTTTTTTTTTTTTAATTGTTTTCTTTTAAGAGGAGGAAGATGACAGATTGGTCTAAATTCAGGCTCTTGGGCTTTTTTGTAGTTCTTGGTTTTTCCCCTTTATGCAACCTCCTCTATCCCCCACCATTTTCTTGTATAACTCTTAAGTTCAACCCAAACGATCAGGAATTAACCCAAGTCAATCAGTTTGGACTCTGGGACCTTGTTATCAGGTTTATGGGGACCTCCCACCAGGTTTAGAAACTGACTGATTTACCCCTTGTTGAAGAGATGACTAAAAAGACTGGGCTCAGTTATTCTCTATATTGTTTTGATGAGAGGATCAAATTACATGTATGTAAGAGTAGTCTCAAAATCATAACACTCACACACATGTAGGCTTACAGAAGAATAAGATCTTGATCCTTTTTTACCCCTCCCTTCTTGTGATATAGACAGGTATGTGGAAGACATCATTTTCTGCTGGGTAACCTAATACTCTTACACTGATTATTTTCTTGGGCAATTAAGCTTTTGAAAATACCTTTTAAAAGCTTCAGTGAGCATGTTCCTTAAAGTAATGAAAGGGCTTAGCCTCAATTGTCTGAAATCCATTAAAAGATAATATTTTAATAAGTATTTTATCTCAGGGTTAGATCAATCAACCCATGACTTTCACCAATAGGTTTTCTATTGTATTTTGGGTCACATAGACACTTGAAGCTCTCAGGAGAGTAATAAGTGGGATTATTGTCATATTCAGGCTGAAATATGTCCTGCTCCTTAGAATTCCTATGCCTATACTGCATCTACGACATAGCCCCAAACATCTGTTTGGATTTCTCTTCATCTTACTGTGTCTGTGAATTACTGTTTGTAGACTTCTAAAATCTTCAGTGTACAAATCACCTGGGACCTTATTCAAATACTGATTCTGATTTAGTAGGTCTCAAGTGAAGCCTGAGTTGGCACTGGTAATAAGTGTTTGGAAATAATGTGACCCAATATTACAAACAAGCATACTGGCATAGAGGCCCTTTCAACCTTACATAGATTCGTTTATTGGTAATAAACTTGCAAATGATATCAACCTATCCTCCTTCTCCAGGGTCCACACTGTTTAAAAAAAAAAAAAAAAAGGTACTAGTACCACACTACATCTGATTTCCTCTCTGTACCCAGGATTGAGACTGGCACTAATTAAGTAGGCACAGAAGAACTGTTTGCTGAACAGACTTGGTAAATATCCTCAAGAAAAAAAAATTCATTTGTGTTCTCACTATACAACCATTAGTTTACACTTCCTTGCTCCCCTTTTCTATGGAACAGCAGGAAAAAAACATCACGTGAAGTGCTGAGAGCCAATTAAGTTTAAAATGGCATACTAGCAAAGTCTTAAAGGATCTATGCTAACCTAAGTGAAACTGAGTACAATTACACAAAGGGAGAAATTTCTGTCTTTTCTCTAATCCCAGTGCCAACACTATGATCAGAGATGCAAAATCAAGGTTTGCATACTCTGTATCACCTTCAAACACATTGGGGTCCTCATAACACCATTTTTGGCTCTTTGAGGACTCTGTTCTCAACTGATCAATTCTGTCTTTCTATTGTTGAGGAAAATTTGTAAATTAACTCTTGGGAGTCATTTGAGGTTATCACCTAAGTAATAACTTGTAACTCTTGGAACATCTTGCAGCAAATGACTCATTTATTAAGTTCACCAAATTTGGTTTCAGGTAGACTTTAACTGTAGCATTCTCAAGTTGAATTTTTGAAGTTAAAAAAACCACACACACACAACTTTGTCATTTGTCTTTGAAAGAAATTATCTATACCCACATTCTAGATTTTTAGGAAATTACTGATGGTTGATTCCTGTTTTCAGTCCTTCTCTTATTTGATTTCTTTATGCCTTCACTTTAAAGTCTGACCAAATTATGTTCAACGAAATTGACATGTTTGGTCTACTTTAGTCTTGCATTCCTTTTGATTATTTTATCTTTAATGTTCTCAGTGAAATGTGTTGTTAGATAACCAGGCCAGCAACGAACCAACTGCCCTTCAGAGAAATCCAACCGTTGTTCTTACTTTTTGTACAAAGTAATTAGTTTTGTGAAGATATTCTCCAGTAATAGAAAGAGAAGAAACAAGGGAAGGAAGAAACCCATTTGTTGAATTTACACTTTGTGGCAGTTATGTGGTTAGGGATTTAATATTCAGTATGTCATTTAACTCTCACAAGAACTCTCATTCCATCTTAAGTGGAATGGGAACATCTTCACGAAATATGAGAAAGTAGAGGCTCAGAAGTTAGGTAGCTTGAACTGGGGTGGATGGCTGGCAAGTGGCAGAATCAGGAATCAAATTCAGCTGGTCAGACACCAGTAATGTTTTCTCAGCTACACCATGCATTTTTGATGGGTTAATCTTTTGTTCTACCTTAGCAACATTCTAAATATATCCATGACTTTTCACTACTCCACTAATAAAATCTAAGTCAAATTTCTTAAGTGCAGGACTTCTTAATCTGTATCATATGTAACTCTGAAATCATATTTTTCATCCCCATAAATCCATACCAATCAACCAAATTAACTAGCCCCTCAACATACCACATGTAATGTTCCATGCAAGAAAGCTCTCTTCTCTGCTAACTGATATCCTACACTTGCTTTCTGCCCTAGAGGAAGTTTCATCTCTTCTGTTAGGAGAAGTTTTCTTCTCCGTCAACTGCCATTAAGTTTTCAACCACTGGATTTCCACTGGGGTCAGAACTATAGAATCTTAAGCATGGAATAGAGGTTAAAAGATCTATTTGCTTCTTCCATTCTTATCCACACTCACAATCCTTGGCCTTGTCTGACAGATGAAAATAGCGATGGTTAGAGAGATGCCATCCTGACTCTTACACTCTGGTAGCGTCTAGGTTTTCTTCAATACTTTGCTCTGTACTTTGCTTCTCTACCTCCATAGGATATGGAGTCCCAGTGTATTACTACTTATTTCATAGTGTATGTAGGTTATTTTGCATGTCTTTTTACATATTTCTCCTGCCACCACAGTTATGTAGAGGATGGAATGCAGTGTCATGTCTCCGGGGTTCCTAGGACCTTACACATAGCAAGTGCTTAATGAATGAAAACATATTAAGAAAGTAGACTGGTCATTTTATAATTTTCTCATTTCACTGACTCCCCGGAGATATTTGTTTCCTTGTGATTTTGCTGATTCATTAGAGTACAGTACTCAACTATTTACTGCATTTAGAAATTGAGAAACACATTTTCATTTGCTAATTATGAAATGAGCAAGTTTACAATCTATGTTTGATACTATAAGGTTTCTATTTTTTCTTCATAAATGTTTACATTAATACATATAAAAAGTTTTAAGAAATAAAATGATTAAAATTGCTTAGAATCAACTAAGTATATTGCCACTACTTTCTGTATTTACATATATATGTGCATTCTTAAAAAGTCTATATACCCTGGTTTCAAAAGTAATTGAAATTTCATAAATGCATTTATGTATAAATATTCTTAATCTAGTCACTACTATAAAACATGTTTTCCTCAAATTTCTTTTTAAGTTTAAATTTTAGTACTAAAAATAACTCCTTATGGTAATTAAAAATTTTAAAGTCTACATCAATAATATCTCAACAAATGGGAATCATTCCTCTTACACTGAAATTTCCTTTACATAAGTCACCTAATTTACTTATGTAAATGGTTTATTCAAATAACTACAGTGTTTACATTTGCACCTTTCTTACAATCACCAATTCATAGCTTCCACCTCTTTTCTGGAAATGTTTCCCAAATGGATTACATTCACATATACAGCAAGCAATTGTAAAAGCAAGCAACATTACAATCACCAATGTAAGTTGCTTAATATAGTCCCTAAAATATAGTAGGAACTTAGTAAATTATGTTGCCTTCTGCAATCACCTTTTGCACTATGGACTACATCCAACATTTAATAAGCTATTTGGTGCTATGAATCTCCAGGAAAGAACAGAGGCAGGTTTTATTTAAGGTGAAAACTATGAGTTAATTCCCTGGGAATGAAAATCATTTTCATAAAAATAAATATTTATCTTAATAGAACGTTAATCTTACAGTTCTCGTCCATTTCCAGACATCTTGAATCCACCAAAGGGACACTGGGCACTTACCACGCCATAGCAATTCACCCTGAAGAGAAAGAAAAGTGCATTATAGACAATACTTAATGTGTGAAAAGAAACCTCCTTTTTGGCAGTTTTAGAAATTTAGAAAGCTCCTTACAAACTCCATTAATTTCAATATAACATACTCATCTTGATATAAAAAGCAGCACTATAAATTAGAATGCAGACATATTTGGATACACACTACCTAGAAACAAATGAATAGTGCAACCGCATATGTAGACAGCCATTTTGGTCATACATTGTGTCCCTGAGAAGTGATAGTCTGAATTTATAAAAGATAGAATAGTAACTATGCTGTAGGGGGAAGGATATGGTTTGCTAGAAGCTAGAAGTTGTTGGATCGGTATTCATTACTGCCTATATATGGATCAGCTTGTAATTCTCTTGATATTTCTGTACTTAACAGGCTAGAATCAATTTTCTTTCAATTGTAATATGTATTATATTACTCAGTTAATTTTTTCCCCATTAATTGCATTAATTGGTGAAATAAATTGCTTAAACAGAGGCCTTGGCAGGAGTTGGGTTTAATTATTATTTATTCCCTGTCATGTTTCATAAAGTGTTTGAAGATACTTGTATAAACAAACATAATTACATGAATGGGAGTAATTAGAGTCCAACAAAAAATTACAATAGAAGATCAAGATGGGGAAAATTAGAATGCAGTTTTGCAGACCATAAACAATATGTTTAGCTTTAAATTTACTGGTGGCCAAAGTTAGCAAAATCTAATTACGTACATGATTCTCATTATACACAAGAGAAAAACACTTTTTAAAGGAGATTTATGTTTATACTTTTCTTTCCCTTCATGCTATTTTAATAGGTGGACAACAATGTGGCTTCAAGAGCCTAGGTTAGTAGCTGGAGACTGAGGCAGGAGGATCACTTGAGCCCAAGAGTTCGAGACCAGCCTGGGCAACATAGCAAATCCTTGCCTCTACAAAAAAAATTTAGAAAACCAACTAACCAAACAAACAAACAAAAAAACCAGGGTGGCTTCCAGATAAATTGTATGATACTTTGAAGACTTTGGTCATTACTTTTATCCTGAGATAACATTCAGATGTTTTCTTTGTTAAAACACTATCCCAGTTTCCAAAGTTCCACATTCTCACTGGACCGTAGAGTTCTTAATTATGTCTCTCATCCTGGAGGGATAATTCCTTTAATAAATTTACACTTATAAAAGGCAGTATTGTCTCAGATTTGTTTAACTGCCCTTTAAATTGCAAAATCAAATACCTACTTTGAAATTATGAGTAAAATTACTGTAACTCTGGAGTTCAATAATTTTCCTGAAAACACCAAGCAGCTATTAGGTCTGGGACAATGCCAGAAAATTATTATCTTCTAGGATATATAGTAACAAGATGGTCCCCTCTGCTTTTCCTAATAGAGGAAATTCCTGATTGGAGATTCCCAAGACCCTCAGTGGGGTGATGTCATAACAAGCTTCATCAAGCAAGCATGGAACATTCTGCTAGTCGAAAATACAAAACCTGAAATTTGTCTTTGTTAAAAAGTGCAGAGAATAAGTTTGCTCATTTTACTGTAGACTAGAAATGGAACTGTTTTTACTGTGAATTAACAGAGAACTGAGAAATGTTCACTTGGCAAAAACTTTGAGTTCAAAATGTTATCTGTCATCTGTAAGCAAGTGTTTCCTCATGTGTAAAGTGGAGATGATAATATTTAATAGGGTTGTTTCAAAGTATGCGTAAGATTGCATGAAGCGTATTCCTGTTGTAGTACTTGGTATGTATATCTTCAGTAAATGGCGATAATATACATACACACAGTCACTATGCTGAATTTTATTAATGCTTTTATCATAGGCAAATTCTATATTTATCGCTAGCTATACTGACTATTCAAGAAGAACTTGCTGAATTTTATTTAAGAGTCTCCCATTAGGCCCACTTCTTATTGCTGTTACAATGGCAATTAAATTGCCACATGAGCTTTGAAGGAGAAATTCAAACTATAGCATTGATATAATTTGTGTTAATGTACACCCTCCCCTGCCCCAAATCCATTTATACACTTTTAAAGCCCCCGAGATTATTCTAACGAACAGCCAGGACTGAGAACCACAGCCTTAGAATATAGTATAGGTCCAGGCCATCATGGTGGCTCAGGCCTGTAATCCCAGCCCTTTGGGAGGCCAAGGTGGGTGGATCACTTGAGGTCAGGAGTTTGAGACCAGCCTGGCCAACATGGTGAAACCCCGTCTCTACTAAAAAAAGAATAAAACAAAATACAAAGATTAGCTGAGCTTGGTGGTGCATGTCTATAGTCCCAGCTACTTGGGAGGCTGAGGCAGGAGAATCATTTGAACCCAGGAGGCAGAGGTTGCAGTGACCCAATATTGCACCACTGCACTCCAGCCTGGGTGACAGAGCGAGACTCCATCAAATAAATAGATAAATAAATAAATAAAGAGAGAGAGAAAGAGAAAGAGAGAGAGAAGGAGAAAGAGAGAGAGAAAGAGAGAGAGAGAGAGAGAGAAAGAAAGAAAGAAAGAAAGAAAGAAAGAAAGAAAGAAAGAAAGAAAGAAAGAAAGAAAGAAAGAGAAAGAAAAGAAAAGAAAGAAAGAAAGAAAGAAAGAAAGAGAACAAACTGCATAGGTCTGATCTAGGTGTGACTTAGTGTTGGGAAGGAAAATAATCTTGGGCTATTGCCAGGACTAAGCGGCCAAAATGAGGCTGATGGGGCCAAAGTGACCAAAGACATAGTCTAGAGACTGACGGTTGAGTATAGAATGCAACAGTTTGAGAGGTATAGACTTCATGTTTATAGTCTCTTGATTAAAGTATAAAAATAAGAGATATAAACTAGGTCAAAAATGGGAGAGGGAGGGGATCTTCAAAATTTAATTTTTTAAAAATAACTTCAATTATCTCTAATCCTAGAGTAAGAAGGCTGATACAAGAATTAAATATTTGCATACACAAGGGTACGAAGTAAGTATTGCTTACTGGTCAAACAGAACTTATTCTTTTACCTCCCTGTATACAGCATAGTACCAAGTGCCCAGAAATTACTTAGCAGTTCTTATATTGTGTTAACCAAACATCAATACAATATTTTTGGTAAGCAATTTCAAGAAGCTAGATAAAGTTAAAGAGAATATCCTCCCTAAAGTTCTTCCAATAAAACTTCTTTTTTTTTTGAGACAGAGTTTTGCTCTTGTTGCTGGGGCTAGAGTACAATGGCATGATCTCAGCTCACTGCAACCGCAACCTCCGCCTCCCGGGCTCAAGCAATTCTCCTGCCTCATCCTCCACGTAGCTGGGATTACAGGCACCACACCCAGTTACTTTTTGTATTTTTAGTAGACATGGTGCTTCACCATGTTGGCCAGGCTGGTCTCAAACTTCTGACCTCAGGTGATCCACCCGCCTCAGCCTCCCAAAGTGCTGGGATTACAGACGTGAGCCACCGCGCCCAGTTTTTGTTTGTTTTTCAAGGCAGTAACTGCTTTTCTAGAGAAGGATAGGTAATTCCAAATGAAAAATCCAAGTCTGGAAAGGTTCAAGGTAGTAATCCATTAATGTGGTTATTACTGAAAAGACTACATTACTTAGGTTGGACTTACCACACTGTTCCTGCCTGCAGAGCAGAGGAGATGGTTACGGCTTTATCAATGTCATTGGTAAAGACTCCTGCTGATAAGCCATAGAAAGTGTTGTTTGCTCTTTTGATCACGTCATCTAAAGATTTAAACTTCATGATTTGCTGCACTGGTCCAAAAATCTGTACCACAAGAAATAAATAAGTAAAAATAATAGGTTAAAATGAAAAATGATATTGTAGACTTTTTTTTCCTATACACTATCCTAAATTGATTAAGATTTTGTTGCTCATCTCAAACCTATGTGTGAGAATCCAAATAGTTAACTGCAAAAATGGTAGGTGAAAACAGATAGTTAAATTTCAGTTTAACTATCAGTTGTTAAATTTCCTTGGAAGAAGAAAGGGTACAAATAATTAAGGCAATATTAAGTTTCTAGATGTTGGAATTAAGCTTTCAAGAACTTATGATTGTGCAACAAATCATTAACTTCAGAATTTCTTTTTCACTTGGGAATATTTTAAATTCACTCTCTAGTTTTTCTTATCTTCTAAGTCACTACATATAATTACAAGCCCCAGAAAGCAATCTACTGCATAAATGAACAGGCAATGATTAATAATAATAATGCTTTAAACACCTGTATGTCATTGGTAAAATATTAACTATTCTAGTATACTCAGTAGAATAATTACTAATTACTTTTCATAATTAGCCAAGTTAGGTAAACATCATGAACTTTTAGTCTACTCTGTAGCAAAGTCTTAGGCAACTTAAATATATCAAACAGAATTGTTCATTACTGCAAGAGCTTATACATTTTAAACCATCCTATTCTAATCAAAGCATGAGTTCATTGGTAATGGCTATAACTGCAGGACAGAAAACAAAAATCACAATTTGCTTACTCTAGCCTAAACTACTCTTTTGCTTTCACTAAGTCCCTGGTTACTGCAGCCCAAACTCAATTCACCCTGTATCTCAGCCTCAGGTAGAAGAAAAACAACTGGATTTTCTCTTTAAAATTAAGCTCCTGTATTTCCATATGGAAAAAAAAAATTCCATATAGCTCCTGTATTTGATCTATTAAGATCAAATAAAGACTCCTCTGAAATTACCAGAATGTTCTGGGAAATGTGAATGAAGGGAGACAAAAACCAGAAATGATAAACGGTTTTCTGGTGTTCACCACTGATTTAAGTGTCAGAAGGGAGGGGCTACTGCTCAATAGAGGTTGAGTGCAAATCTTAACATTATAAATCGAATCATATTTGAATGTAGGAACCATATACACAGCTGCTACTCTAATAATTGTGTTCATATTTTACATAATTTTAATTGAACACAGCACATAGCTCCAGGCTCCTACTTTGAAGTAGTAAGCTAGCTGTTCTCCTATATATTAATCTATTATAGGAACACAATAAATGTTTCCTTAATTGAAGATTGTTTTCCACCTCTTATCTGGTATTAATCAAGATATGCAAGAATGAAAGGACCAAGAACACACAGAAGGTAGGGAGTGATAGAGGAGACAAATGCTGTTTTCAAATACATGGATGGCTGTTATGTAGAAAAAGGCTATAGGGCAAACATGGAACCAGAAAGTAGAACTTATATAATTATCTCTTTTGTGATGAGAACACTTAAAATTGACTCTCTTAGCAATATTCAAGTATATAATACATTGTTATGAATTATAGTCAGGATATTTATGATAGCTCTCTTGAACTTATTCCTCCTAATTGAAATTTGGAATCCTTTGACCAACATTTCCCAACCCTCATCCTCCACTCCCCCAAGCCTCTGGTAACCACCATTCCAATCTCTGCTTCTATGAGTTCTACTCTTTGAGATCCCACATATAAGTGAGATAATGCAGTATTTGTCCTTTTACGCCTGTCATATTTCATGGAGCATGAATTTTCCAGGTTGTTGCTGCAAATGACAGGGTTTTTTTTCCTTTTTTTTTTAAAGTTGTGAACGCAGCACCTAAAAATTGTTAAGCATCCAGAACTGTGTTGACTGGACAATTGTGGCTGGCCCCATGGATCCCTTAGTATTTTTTAGTCTCTATCACAAATAACTTAAACCTCTATCAAGAACAGAATAAAGAGTAACATTGACAGAGAAAGATGTTCCAAAGTGCTGGGAATTTTAAATGGACACTTGTATACACACATACAGACGAAACATGGCAACAAAAAGAACAGAACAGAATGAAACCATTTACCTCCTCTTTGGCAATGCGCATCTCATCTGTAACATTAGAGAACAC
>NW_012107753.1:520048-523357 GCF_000951045.1 Mandrillus leucophaeus | reverse complement strand
GCAATGATTAATAATAATAATGCTTTAAACACCTGTATGTCATTGGTAAAATATTAACTATTCTAGTATACTCAGTAGAATAATTACTAATTACTTTTCATAATTAGCCAAGTTAGGTAAACATCATGAACTTTTAGTCTACTCTGTAGCAAAGTCTTAGGCAACTTAAATATATCAAACAGAATTGTTCATTACTGCAAGAGCTTATACATTTTAAACCATCCTATTCTAATCAAAGCATGAGTTCATTGGTAATGGCTATAACTGCAGGACAGAAAACAAAAATCACAATTTGCTTACTCTAGCCTAAATTACTCTTTTGCTTTCACTAAGTCCCTGGTTACTGCAGCCCAAACTCAATTCACCCTGTATCTCAGCCTCAGGTAGAAGAAAAACAACTGGATTTTCTCTTTAAAATTAAGCTCCTGTATTTCCATATGGAAAAAAAAAATTCCATATAGCTCCTGTATTTGATCTATTAAGATCAAATAAAGACTCCTCTGAAATTACCAGAATGTTCTGGGAAATGTGAATGAAGGGAGACAAAAACCAGAAATGATAAACGGTTTTCTGGTGTTCACCACTGATTTAAGTGTCAGAAGGGAGGGGCTACTGCTCAATAGAGGTTGAGTGCAAATCTTAACATTATAAATCGAATCATATTTGAATGTAGGAACCATATACACAGCTGCTACTCTAATAATTGTGTTCATATTTTACATAATTTTAATTGAACACAGCACATAGCTCCAGGCTCCTACTTTGAAGTAGTAAGCTAGCTGTTCTCCTATATATTAATCTATTATAGGAACACAATAAATGTTTCCTTAATTGAAGATTGTTTTCCACCTCTTATCTGGTATTAATCAAGATATGCAAGAATGAAAGGACCAAGAACACACAGAAGGTAGGGAGTGATAGAGGAGACAAATGCTGTTTTCAAATACATGGATGGCTGTTATGTAGAAAAAGGCTATAGGGCAAACATGGAACCAGAAAGTAGAACTTATATAATTATCTCTTTTGTGATGAGAACACTTAAAATTGACTCTCTTAGCAATATTCAAGTATATAATACATTGTTATGAATTATAGTCAGGATATTTATGATAGCTCTCTTGAACTTATTCCTCCTAATTGAAATTTGGAATCCTTTGACCAACATTTCCCAACCCTCATCCTCCACTCCCCCAAGCCTCTGGTAACCACCATTCCAATCTCTGCTTCTATGAGTTCTACTCTTTGAGATCCCACATATAAGTGAGATAATGCAGTATTTGTCCTTTTACGCCTGTCATATTTCATGGAGCATGAATTTTCCAGGTTGTTGCTGCAAATGACAGGGTTTTTTTTCCTTTTTTTTTTAAAGTTGTGAACGCAGCACCTAAAAATTGTTAAGCATCCAGAACTGTGTTGACTGGACAATTGTGGCTGGCCCCATGGATCCCTTAGTATTTTTTAGTCTCTATCACAAATAACTTAAACCTCTATCAAGAACAGAATAAAGAGTAACATTGACAGAGAAAGATGTTCCAAAGTGCCGGGAATTTTAAATGGACACTTGTATACACACATACAGACGAAACATGGCAACAAAAAGAACAGAACAGAATGAAACCATTTACCTCCTCTTTGGCAATGCGCATCTCATCTGTAACATTAGAGAACACCGTGGGCTGGACAAAATAGCCTTTATTCCCCCACGGGCCTCCTCCACATTCCAGTTTGGCCCCTTCTTTCTTCCCACTCTCAATGAGGTCAAGTATTTTATCATATTGTTCCTTGTCAATCTATTTGAAAAATATCACATGAAAAGAAAAAAAGTAGTCACTTGTAAAGATAACACATTACTGGGCCTGTTAACAAAGGCTTCAAAATGCTAAAATATTGCAATTAAACCAGATATTGAATCAAAACAGCTAACAGTGGTTCAGATTCATTCTTTGGATACATTTTCTTCTCATGACTTTTAAGGGAAAAGTCTCTTGAAGATAGATATTTGTATTTAACATTTGTTTTATAGTTATATAGGAAAAGCATTCAGCACTGCAAACACATAAAAACCTTTTACACAATCATCATTTATTCTCTCTGGTAGAAATGCCTGTTAATCTAAATACATTTACCGGGAAACTATTGTCCTGGCTGAAATGAAAGGAGGGAAAAGAGAAAAAGAGAACTTTGATACTGGGTTTAATTAGATCTGTTGGGAAACAGATGCTTTAAGACTGTTCTTAGAAGACTCCCGAGCCTCTGTTTGATCTCCCCATTTCTGAATCACCCCCTCTGACCTGTCCGATGCCCTTGGATATCCCATTCTGACCATAGTCTGGGCACCCTTCCCAGTTCTGGTCCCACTGGGACAGTAGGTAGGTTTGCTTCGAATTCTGGCCTGTCCTGAATGTCACCATCCTGCTTTATTAAATGAGCCACATCTAAATAGATGCCAGGTATTACAGAACTTAAATGGTCTTTATTTAAACACTATTTTTAAAAGGAAAATAAACGAGTTCAGAGTTGTGGTTGTGAACACCAGGAACACATACCTTTCCTTCAAGCACTGAAATCGGGGGCTCATTTTTGTCTCAATTTCTATTTTGTGATGTTGAATGACTGGGTGACTCTTGGATTCCAAGTCACTGCTGAAGGCTGCCTATCTCAGGTGTAGCAGGGGTTAAGGATTAAAGGAAAAATAGGAGATCTAGGAGCTAAGATGGGTTGGAGGGTGGAAGCTCTTGTAGGTTTAACTTCCCACTACTTGAAAATTTTATGTTTCACTTTCTCTGATTCTGCAAATCTTCTCTACCTTCCAAAGCCAAGAAAAGGCTTCCATAAAGTTATTTCTAACTGGACACAGTCCAGCCCCCATATCTAACTAGATTAAGCACTGTTTGAAACTAGAAACTATTTTCTAAAATTTGGCACAATATTTGGTACAATGTTGCTCAACGGTCTTTAGTGCAATATTTAATATAATATCCCAGAAGGAAAATACTCGTTCATTTCTAGCAGATTAAGGAAATTGTAGTGTTAAGAAGAAATATTTAAATTACTACATAGGTTGAATAGTAGCAGAATAAGGGGTGGGGTGAGATAAATTCTGCCTGGGTAAGATATTCTAGTTTCTCAATAAATAGTCAAGGGTCCATGTACCTCTATATAAAGCTTTCTGTCTTATTAGGACATATTAATCTGACTATGCCCTCAACATCATGATATTTGGTTTTTATTTCAAGATATATTTTCCAAGTCATCATGTTTTCCTGCCTGTGACCACATTGAATAACCGGTGCCAATCCAATCCCTGCA
>NW_012107753.1:518062-519998 GCF_000951045.1 Mandrillus leucophaeus | reverse complement strand
TCCCACTGGGACAGTAGGTAGGTTTGCTTCGAATTCTGGCCTGTCCTGAATGTCACCATCCTGCTTTATTAAATGAGCCACATCTAAATAGATGCCAGGTATTACAGAACTTAAATGGTCTTTATTTAAACACTATTTTTAAAAGGAAAATAAACGAGTTCAGAGTTGTGGTTGTGAACACCAGGAACACATACCTTTCCTTCAAGCACTGAAATCGGGGGCTCATTTTTGTCTCAATTTCTATTTTGTGATGTTGAATGACTGGGTGACTCTTGGATTCCAAGTCACTGCTGAGGGCTGCCTATCTCAGGTGTAGCAGGGGTTAAGGATTAAAGGAAAAATAGGAGATCTAGGAGCTAAGATGGGTTGGAGGGTGGAAGCTCTTGTAGGTTTAACTTCCCACTACTTGAAAATTTTATGTTTCACTTTCTCTGATTCTGCAAATCTTCTCTACCTTCCAAAGCCAAGAAAAGGCTTCCATAAAGTTATTTCTAACTGGACACAGTCCAGCCCCCATATCTAACTAGATTAAGCACTGTTTGAAACTAGAAACTATTTTCTAAAATTTGGCACAATATTTGGTACAATGTTGCTCAACGGTCTTTAGTGCAATATTTAATATAATATCCCAGAAGGAAAATACTCGTTCATTTCTAGCAGATTAAGGAAATTGTAGTGTTAAGAAGAAATATTTAAATTACTACATACGTTGAATAGTAGCAGAATAAGGGGTGGGGTGAGATAAATTCTGCCTGGGTAAGATATTCTAGTTTCTCAATAAATAGTCAAGGGTCCATGTACCTCTATATAAAGCTTTCTGTCTTATTAGAACATATTAATCTGACTATGCCCTCAACATCATGATATTTGGTTTTTATTTCAAGATATATTTTCCAAGTCATCATGTTTTCCTGCCTGTGACCACATTGAATAACCGGTGCCAATCCAATCCCTGCATACATACTGGAGAAAAGGGCTGAAAAGACTTATTTGTCAGAAAACTTAGATGGTCACTAACTTATAAAACTACAGGCCTTTGTACTTCTGTGCCTTGCTAGTGACAATGTGGTCCTACAACCAGCAACTGCAGCATCATTTGGTAGCCAAATGTGCTTCTTTCACCCCACCTCAGATCTACTGAATCCCCAGGCACAGGAAAGACTGAGGAACACTGTGATGGAGCTTGGGACTACAAACAAAAAATTAAGCTCTACTTAGGGACTGGTCAGTTTTATCTGGCTAATTTTGATTCACCACAAATACAAACCTTCTTCAGAAGGCATCAGATTGACGATATATAAACTTGACCTCCTTTCTGGACACCAGGGACTGTTCAATAATGTTAGGATGTAGCTGGGGCTCTTTTATGTGATGGGCCATTGGCCTATGGGCTAGTCTATGAAATGTAATAGGTAGGTCATGATATTGTAGCAGTCTCAAAGGAAACATTTTAATGTGTTTGAATGGGTAAATTCTTTAATTCCTTAGGCTTAATGGGTTAAAGAAGATGAATTGAGAGAAAGCACTTAGATGTTCTAAAATTATTCAGAAACCATGTATCAACAAAAGCAATGAATAGCTATAGAAGTCATTGATCTGTATGATAATTGTCACCATAGGTATAAATGGAAGCATGTAATTTTTATTTATTTACTAGACATTTGAGCATGTGGACCAAGCACTCTGATGGATGCATTTTATAGATTATCCAATTGCACTGCAGAAGATTGAGGTTTCTATGCCCATTCTACACATAAGACAATAGTTTCAGGGAGGTTGGATTTTAAATCTAGCCTGTAACTCAAAGGTCCATCTTTCCACACTATTATAAGGTGCTACTCTGTGATAATTTTAATACAGTTTATGTGGATATCACAATTTCTTTTTCAAATGAAAATACTAATTTTTCCAAGTTTAAGACAATATATATTTTTTT
>NW_012107753.1:489463-517362 GCF_000951045.1 Mandrillus leucophaeus | reverse complement strand
AGAGAGAGAGACCTTTATTGATAATAAAGACTACAAAGAAAACTGAGTGCCTAAGGGAATAACTGGGCTTTAACAACTGAAATAAAGTTTGCCACAAAGGAAACTCAGGACCTTTTAGGACCCCAGACTGCCATTAGGGACTCAGAGTAACTGATGACTTGGAGAGGATTTAGGATGGCAGCTGAGATGAAGGATTGAGGAGGAAAAAACGGTAGGAAGGTATAAGAACTTCAAAGCGGACAGAGAACTGTATATAGGAATCAAGAGGTGTGCAGATTGAGGAAAGCAAAAGAATTAGAACATTTGTTATTTTTCCTCATGTATTTAATTCCCAGCATGGCTGGTAAACTGTTTCTAGGATGAAAACTGGGCAACACAAAAACAGGATAATTCCATTTTCACTGGGAGTTAGATTGCTTTTAATCACCAAACTGGCACAGCATTCTTACCTAGGAAGGTGTTCAGATAGGAAGTAATCTTATTCAATAAAATCTAGGTCTAAAGAGGATACTTTATTCCTCTGCCCTGAAAATGCTATCCTTTCTATTTTATACTTACCTGAGGGCCTTGAGTGACTCCTGGGGTCAGAGGATTTCCAAGGATATACTTCTTAGCCCGCTCAACACTCCTTCGAACAAACTCATCATAAATTGATTCTTCCACAAAAATCCTGGATGCGGCTATACAACACTGGCCCTGGTGGTAGAACACCCCATGGTGTGCAAATTCAACAGCATTGTCCACTGCAAAGAAGACATTCACATTAAAGATATACTTTCTAAAAATTATGTATTTTCTATATTTCTCAGAGGCACATGGAGATAAAGAAAAATTATGAGTGGTAGAGTCAGACATGGGCTCAATATAGTTTGCCTCCTACCAGCCAGGTGGCAAATTAATCTTTCCGATCCTCCATTTACCATGGAAAAAAGAGCAACATACAGAATCTGAAAAAATAGTGGTTACTATTACAACTTTAATATGGACATCACCAAGAATGTAGATTTGGTCATGAGATTTGATCATGAGATCAATGATATAAATCATTGGAAATGATTTATATAAATATCTCCACTTATACAATTAGATGACTGAGATTATTTCTTTCAGGCCCCAGATTTTAAACAGATAATAAATAAACTTGACATTTCTATTGAATTAAATAATTTCAAAATATCTTAAATACTCTACTCAATAGGAAATGTGATCTCTGTGGGAAAGAAAAACAAAATAAAAATAACTAAAAAAATAAAAAACACTAAACTTAGAATCACTCACTCACCTTATGATTTTATTCCAGCAAAGACATTTTCAAAATTTATGTAAAGTATACCGTATTATTTCATATGCGCCTATAAACTCTTATTTTAGGTGATAAAACGTGCATTAAAAGGAGGAAATAGGTTGCTTCATTAGTAGACTCTAAACAAGAATAAAATTTTCTTTGCATTTTAATTTTCTAAATGCTGAAGATTCAATTCAATGTTATAGCTACTGGTTATTATTATTATTTATTTTGTGAACTAATTACATCTGCTTAAGTTGTAGCAGCAGCAGTTTTCAGACTGTCTTAGTAAAATTAGAAACCTGTCATGTTTATAGACTATTTCATAAGGTAGTGTGTTCTAAAATACTTCAATTAAGATCAAAACAGCAACATAGGCTAATTCCATGAACCACTTGTATTTACAGCCTCAAACAGATTATGCAGTTGTGAAAGTAAAAAGAATGTTTGACCATGCATTTCTCCTAATTAACTTCTATTTAGGATATAATTGGGAGATTCTACTTGGTAATATAATCAGAATGAACCTAAAATATTATATAGTGGAGTTACATCAAATTTGTAGGTTTAATATACATAAACTCCACTATACTTGCTAGAAAAAAATATTTAAATTTTAGGTATAATTTTCTTCTGGTCATTTCATTTAATGAGTGTGTGACCCAGAGTGAAGGGAGAGGGCAAATGTGAAACTGCTGTCTTCTCAGTTGGTCTCTATCCAAGTCCCATTCTGGAGTATTCCATTAGCTCAATGAAATGTTAATAATCACTGATACAGGATTTTAAAAATACACCATGGCACTTAAATGCAAAATGTTTACATCATCTAGGGTTCAGCTGAGGAAATAGCAATCTATTCTAAACCAGGAAGAAATTGTGTCTATTATCTATGTGTTATAACTTTAGGATGATTTAAGAGATTTTCAAGAGTAATTCTGGACTCTAATTCCTTACACTTTGATGTTAGAAGCAAATGCTTTTTTTTCTGAAAGTTCAAGTTCACTTTTGGCATTATCAGACACCAAAAACGATGAAGGATGAAAAGTTAACAAAGTGGCTTCTACTCACAGTCAGCATCAGCTAACACAATGCAAGGGCTCTTTCCTCCCAGCTCCAGGGTCACCCTCTTCAGATTGCTTTTCCCGGCAGCTTCTTTGATCAACTTGCCGACCTGAAAGGGAGCATTACAAAGGAGGAGGCTTACCCAGCTCTCATGAACACAGGTTGATTTAGCATTCTAAATTTATGTGATGTGTGTGCCACGGTAAAATTTCATTTGGGAGAAACACCAAATGGCTTTTTTTTTTTTTTGAGACGGAGTCTCACACTGTCACCCGGGCTGCAGTGAAGTGGTGCGATCTTGGCTCACTGTAACCTCCGCCTCCCGGGTTCAAGCGATTCTCTGGCAAAATGGCATTTTTAAAGATTTGGCACTTTAGATATAAAAAGGCCCCTCGTCCAAGCATACGGACATAAAAGGAATCAGAAAAATGCTGATTTTTCTTCATCAGCAAGAAAGCAGAGATATAGAACATAAGTCATATTGATGGCTACACAGGTTATTTTTAATTTTAATCAGAATTTCATCTCTCTACAGATTGACCAGACTTATCATGAGCCAGTCGCAACTTAGCTATTTCATTTTTTATCCCTCTTCTGGCATCCAGATAACTCTATCCAGTCAAACCGACATATTCACTACCTCTTGAATCTCGTTCTTCTTCTCATCATTTGTCCACCCCAACTTGGACTGCCTTCAAGTTCTATTCTTCTTAGGGGTCCAGCTGATATCTTAGCTTCTCCTTAAATCCTTCTCTGATGACACTAGGTCAGATACTAGAAGAAATGATATGACCATTTCTTTTCCTAGTCTCCCAAATACCCTCATGAAGGCTCTTTCAGAGTCTGATTCAGATTGTATCATTTGTATAGAAATACATTTCCCAAATAGATTAACTCCACGGTAGCAGTAACAATAACGTATCACTGCATACCTCTCCTCATTTGTATCTATGACAGAAGGCTCATTTAACTGTGGACTGACAGTCTCTCTATTTCTTTCTTTCTCTGTCTTCCCACCCAACACACACACCTTTGAACAGTGGAACTGGATGAAAGAAATGGGATCTGTGCAGCTACTTCAGTTAGCTGGAATCCTACAGTTCTGGTTTTTTCTTTAATGCTAGTTTGCTCTTTTCAGAGGAAGACTGTTTTCAATTATTTTTTCCTTTGTGGATCACTTCCCATCAAGATTATTTACTATAGTTGTTTCTGGTTTTTCTATCTCTAAAAACTTGGCTGATTCTACAATTATTTCTTTTTTATTATTTGTATGGCAGCCTTAATCCACCAACATCTTCTTTGCCTTTCTTTTGTAAAGGAAATTCACTATTTTGCTTCTTTTATTTTCTAAATTTCTTTTTTTTACTCCACATGTCAGATTTTAATAAAAAATTTCTATCCCAACTGAACAAGAGAGAAATCGATGTTTAATGAGTGTTTAGATTTTATGTGGTTACTGAACTAACTGCTACTGTGCATTACAGAATAGGGCATTAATATGCTAATGTTTTCATCTCAATTAAATATTTTATGTTTCTAAATCAAACCCCTAAAAGTAGATTAATAAAAACTAAACTAAAAGGAGATTTGCACTAGGGAAATCCTGTCTGAAATTTCTCTTATATGCCATTCCATAATACACTTCTTATGACCACTTTCAGAAACTGAATTTTCATTTAAGGTGTTAAAGAGTTTTTAATTTTGTAGATAAAAAACTTACTTCCTATCACCCTTTAATTTCTCCAAATTCTTTCTGAATTTTTTATTTGTTTAATTTAGGTTTACTGGAGAAACTCCATTAAAGTAGATAACTTTTGTCTTGGGGAAGGGAATAAAATCAGAGATATTTTTGTAAAAGCAACAGACATCAAAAGAACTAGCATAAAGAATGGTTAGAAGTATTAATGAGAAAGAAAGGCTATGCTTTTGCTTGGCACAAGTTTAGATGGCAAATAAAAGGCTTGAGTTTTCCCAAAAGTCTAGCTAAAGTCAAAACAAGGAGACATTAATTTTTATCTCATGATTTCATTCCCTTATATTTCATTCCCTTACATTCATCATTTTTGTCAAAGGAGTATGCAATGAAGAAAAGATGAGAACTATTAAGACTATGGGTAAACAGTGTATTCCATGATACTGTGGCATTGCCATGTGGAGCAGAAGTAGCAAATGCTCATGAAAATGGTCTAACTTATTACGTCTTGCACAATGTGGGTAGAGTTCTATTTTATATGAACATAATGGGACATTGCAGTGGCTCACGCCTGTAATCTCAGCACTTTGGGAGGCTGAGGTGGACAGATCATGAGATCAGGAGATCGAGACCATCCTGGCTAACATGGTGAAACTCTGTCTCTACTAAAAGTACAAAAAATTAGCCGGGCGTGGTGGTGGGCATCTGTAGTTCCAGCTACTCAGGAGGCTGAGGCAGGAGAATGGCATGAACCTGGGGGGTAGAGCTTGCAGTGAGCCGAGATCGTGCCACTGCACTCCAGCCTGGGCAACAGAGCAAGACTCCATCTCAAAAAAAAAAAAAAAATTCTTACCTTGCCAAAAGTGTTGTTAGAATGGGGGTCACTGTTACAATGAACACAAAGGATACAGTCTATTGTTTGCCTTGTTTGCCTCTTTCATGACATTTATCAAGTTCCTTAATATCTGCCAAGCAACAAATGTGAAGTTACAAGAAAATCCAGAAAGAAGTTCCAGGGAGCGTGGAACTAAGTTCCAGGAGTTGGAAGGAAGATGGGTTTTTCTGTGTGGCTCCTAAAATTGTGTTATTCACATTTAATTCTTTAATACTTTTTTAGAATTTCTTACTGTGATGGTTTCTGGAGATAACCATGAATAAGACTGTCTTTGAGGATAATCAGCAAGAGAGAGAGAGACAAGTAACAAGGCAATGAGCATGCACTGTTATTATATGTGGTGAACAATGGGAACTCAGATGGGGTGTTTTAAAATTTAGGCTGCTCTGCTCTTGGAACTGTAGAGGCAAGGAGAAAGCCAGAGAGGGAACGTGTGGGAGCAAGTTTAGAGTAGGTTATGGCCAAGTATGAACTAAAAGCAGGGGGGAATGAAAAGATATATGGAATAATCAGGAAGAGATGGGGCAGAGTGACAGAGATGGAGAAAAAGAAATATTCGACTGGAAGCTTTTTTCTCACACTGTGTAAACTAGTGTGAGAAATTAAAAAGTATAGGAGGAAAGAGGAAATATGTACTGAGTGCTCAGTAGGGTGATAAATGTTTTACTCATTAGCTCATTTAATTTTATTCTGTACAACTCAGTAAGGTTGATCTCATCTCCATTTTACAAATGAAGAAACTCAAATTTAGTAAGGCTACTTAACTTTTTAAAGACACACTGCTAGGAGGGGTAGAGTCAGAATTTAAACTAAGATATTTTCTAGACTTTTAATCTCCAGGGGTTTTTTTTAAGGTAGGTAAAGTGCTCCCCCAGTGTTATAGGGGATCATGGATGAGCAAAGACAAACTGATGCTGTAGATGAGATCAGCAAACAGCAGCTTCTGGTCCAGATGACCTGGAGAACGTGTAGGCATAGGATCTAGACCAGGGTTGTTCAATCTTTTGGCTTCCCTGGGCCACACTGGAAGAAGAATTGTCTTGGGCCACACACAAAATACACTAACAGTAAAGATAGCTGATAAGAATGAAAAAAAAAAAAATGTGTCGGGCCACATTCAAAGCCATTCCTGGCCATGGGTTGAACAGGCTTGATCTAGACCTCAACGGGTACATGGATTCCCTATTGGGGAGGATCTAGAATTCTAGGCTGAGGAATTTTCACCTTTATTCCTCTGGTATGATTTCAACCTGTGGTGTCACCAGTTTTAAATGTATTGCCATGTCTTGAACATTCCCATTTGTTTTGTCTACAATAAATCTTGAATGTGGGGTTTGCTTTTCCCTATCTTAATTAGGGACTTGCAGAATGTGAACTTTTTCTACTCTATGTCTGTGAAAAACAAAGAAGACATATATATATTTATTTACCTCATTTTAAAAAGATCAAGAAAAATTAAGTTTGATTTTCCACCATTTCTGTTTGCATGTAAATTTGCCTTTATATTGGAGTAAATAATTAAGATTATAAAATAATCAAATTATGCTCACCACATTATGTGGAATGTCTTTTTTGCTTCTCAACTTCCAGGAAGTTAAAAAAGTAACAGTTCCTCAAAACCCAGAGCTAGTTCTAGTACCCACTTGGACATCATCATTCCTTCCTGTGAACCTTTTTACAGCACTTTGTACATACCTTAGTACCTTATCACACCCTGCCTTGTCTCTTGTTATCAGCAGCTTTCTAAGATGGAGTGAAGCTCACTCTTCACTGTCTACGCTGTGTACCAATGAATAGCACACATTATTTTTTGCACTGAGCACCTAACAAAGTCACATAATCTAATAGGATGACTCAAGAATTTTTTTTTTCATGGTACAGTATGCTTCCACTGCTTTCTTTTGCTTAGGATAGAACATCATGAATAAATGGGGATCTATTTCCCCAAACTTCACCTTCTAGTCTGCCCTCCCTCCTGCCTGCCACTTCTCCTTTGTGGTTGGGGTCTTTTTCTTTCACCTTTAGGATGGTCAAGTTCAAGCCAGAGAGGCAGAAAAGTTAGTCTAGGCTGAAGTACCACTGAGGGAAGCTAAGAGTTTCTGGCTCTCTTTCAGAATGTCCAGGAGAAAGACACCCCCAAATGAGGTGAAAAGGGTGAGGCTCTACTATTTAATTTTCATAATCTACAGGATAAAATCATATTCATTCATACAAATCACTATGGCCTAATTTTCTATTATAAATCTTCCTAATAATATGACAAAGTCTCAGCAGCCATATTTCTCATCAGAAAAAGTAATGAACATACTAAAAACAGTTTACTCTCATTCTGATTTTAAATAGGTGTATCACGTCATTCAGACTACATCTGCTTATATTCTATGCATATATTTGAAGGTTAAAAGAAATAACAAGTCATTAAAAAGAGTTTTTGTTTTAAAATTGTTGGCTCAAAAATAGTTACATAAAGCATACTTCATAGCTGGCAATAAAAGCATTCTTAACTTTTGCCCTGAGTAAATAATATTACCTCTGTCGATCCTGTGAAGGCTACTTTGTCTATATCCATGTGGGAAGAAATGGCTGCCCCTGCTGTAGGCCCATAACCAGGAACAATATTCACTACTCCAGGAGGAAACCCTGCCTAAAAGGTAAAAAGTTTAAAAGTTACAATATAAGAATTTAATTTAAAAAAGAGGAGAGTAGGGGATTGAGATTGTCTCTTAATGCCAACCTTATGAGATGCTCTAGAAAAAAAAATTCACCCAACTGGTTCTATTCTTTAGTCTTATTATGTCATTTCTAAGCACACATAAAAAATAACTTCAAGGGTTACATTATTGAGGGACAATTGCTTGTCAGGGTAAGTCCATACTCTATGAATCATCGCCCCAGTGATGGCTGTTTCAAATTGCATAATGCTAACTCAAAAAGATTGTATGTAAAAAGTGTTTGGTAAGTTACTTATGTAGAAAGAAAGTAACATGTTTATTATTCCCATCAACAAAAATAAGAAGCTGAAGGGATCTCATATTTTTTAGTTCCTAGCTGTTGTTGATTGTTGAGGGCATAACTGTTGAGTTGCAAATTCCCACTGGGATTACTTAGTCAGTAAATTGTTAAGTAAGTACTGTCATCCCATTCATGATTCAACATCACAAGTTGATTTCAATCTTCATTAAAGAATTCAGGTAGAAGGCATGGGAACTGAGTTGGCACATTACAATTTCCTGTTATTTGCATTAAAATGTTTCATTCTGACATCTCTTTTCCCTGTTTTTAATTTGAATAAGTACATTTTTAAAAGATAAGTTCAGTTTTGTAACTTTAAGTTTCTAATGACTAACATTTGTTTTTTAAGATTTGGTAAGATGAAGAAAAAAGGACAATGAATTGTTTGCAAGTATATTAACATAATCTAGTTAGTTGATGAAAATAAGTTTTACGTGCTCTTTTACTGTTTTTGAACAGGAAGATAAATGCAGAGGAAACCATAATAGAAAACTGAATATAAACATATCCACTGATGAGTAGACTGAAAAGTATTTTGAAATAATGTGGCCTAATATTACAAACAAGCATGTTGGCATAGAGGCCCTTTCAATCTTACATAGATTAGTTTACACAATTTTGCAGAAAACACTAGGCCATCAGTGGCAGGTACAAACTAACTTAATGTTTCAACGTTTGAAAGAATGTTACATTAATTTCAACATGAATTTATGTTCATGAGAGTTGGACAAAGAAGCAAAAATGTGATCCCAAGATGACTGATACCAAGCCTTTGTGTTTGGCTTTCTGTCCGCATTTGGGCAGAGATGAAATCGGGGTGACTGCCAGAAATTGCAGCCAGCAGTCATGCTAAATGTATTCACCCGACTGGACAGGAGCCATCTGTAAATAATGTACTTTATAGTAGCACCAAATGAGGTCTTCCTATTGTAAGTTAGGACTCTTGAGTTCTTGTGCTTATTTTAATTTAGGGAAACTTACCTCTTTTATTAAAGATGCCACGTGGAGAGCAGTGAGAGGAGTTTGCTCTGCTGGTTTGACAACCACTGTGTTTCCACAGCTCAGTGCAGGCCCTATCTTCCAAATGAGCATAACCAACGGGAAATTCCACTAGAAAGCAATATGGAACAATAGATTCTTTGTATTGCAAAATGCATATTTGCTAATCCAACTTCCACATTATACACCCCCTGTAGATGTTATGTAATAATTACAGTAGTTTTGTGAAATCATCTGGCATATTATACTTCATTGCTAAAAGCAACTAGTAAACGCTAAAATGCTCTGAATAAACCAGATATGAGATATGAGAAGGAAGTAGGAGAGAACCTCAAAATTTAATCAAGTGCTGTTGAGTTCTTTATCTACCAGGAAAAAAAAAATCACTGCATGGTTTGGCTTATTATGAAACACATTGTAAGTTATCTAAAAATGTTTAAAAAGGATGATTACTCTCCTTCTCCATAGGTCATTTATTGTAATTATTTACCCAATAATATTATTCAGTAGCTTTTATTTCCAGGAAAAATATCTTGCTTAAGACAAAGATGTCCAGGGTCCAGAGGCCAAGTACACGGGTTCAAATCTCAGCTCAATCACTGACCAGCCATGTGAACTTACACAAGTTACGTTCTCTCTGTATCCGATTTCATAATCTGTGGGTGCTGATAATAGTCCTCTCTGCCTCGGAAGGTTGTCTTGAGGATTAATCAAGAAAGAGGGCCAGGTGCTCAATGCAATAACTGGTCTAGCATAGACACATAGTACATAGTAGCTATTATCAGTGTTCATAATTATATAGTTTTTATCAATTTATTGGGATTTTTGAATTAATAAGCAATTCCGTTAAAATATTGATATGAATATATTTCAGTCTCATTGGAGCAAAAGATAAGTCATGACCATTTCTTCACATAAGGACTTCGCCACCATTTTTTTGCTTGGCCTTTTAAAGCATGTCAGTTAAAATAAAATCATTTAGATAGTCTCCTGTTTGTTGGGCTTAAAATAGCTTCACAATTCTCTTAAAAAGGCTACCTTCTCTAAGAGGAATATGGAGTATCTGAACCTCTTATCTAAAGCTAAAATATATTCCATGCAGTGCTTCAAATGCCTCTGGTATTCTTTTTTTGATTTTGATTTAAAAATGTCTGTCGTGAGTGGAACATTCTGGTAGCTACTGTTCTCCGTGATGAGATGTCTCAATGAGAAAGTGCATTGGAGAATAGTAGGCCCTACTACCTTTCACTAAAATGCTATCCTGCAGATGTGCAGTGGAGAGCACCTTGCCATATACATGTAAAGCATGGCTCTTATAAAGAGTACATAATACAACTTTTAAAAAACAACCATAACATTTGTAGATGATGTAGCAGTAAAACTTTCTCAAGAGATATGCCAGAATATAGATAGGTTTTCTATCTATATTCATATCCAAGAAGTTTAGTCACAGGGAGACCAAGTTCAACAAATCTTACATTTACTCCACATTTAACAAATACATAAGCATCCATCTGTGTTAGAGAAAGCTTCATCATTAGATTGAATAAGAACTCTTCTTTTTAAAATTGAGAATTATATAGGAGAAAAACTTACAGGAATGATTTGGCCACATACACCAATAGGTTCATGTCTTGTATATGTAAAAAAGTTTCCATCTGAAAAACAAAACACACATAATCACATATAAATGAATGTATTTGACATTCACAAAATGGTGGTTTGGGGCTGATGTGAGAGAAAGGTGTAGACAATAATTTTAAAAACATATATCTGGCAGGGCGTGGTGACTCATGCCTGTAATTCCAGCACTTTAGGAAGCCAAGGCAGGCAGATCACAAGGTCAAGAGATCGAGACCATCCATATCTCCAATTATTCACAAAATGGTAAGTGAAGCCCTAAAATAGTAATTTGAAATGACAGGAACCATAAAATTGAGTTAGGTGAAACCAAAGATGCAAAACTGGAAAAAATCGGAAAGATAATTAATTCTACCTTTCATCATCTAGGAGGCCTGATTTGAAAATTATCCTTATTCTCAAAGTTTTATAAAAAAGGGACAAGAAAGGAAGTAGGAGGTCTCTGGCTAAGAGAAGAACCACATTCAAGTTTGTTTCTGGTAGCTCAGAGTTCTACTAAAAAGAGAATTCTTTTTAAAGGCTGTAATATAATTTTTAGAAATAGTAAAATTAAAAACAGTACAATTAAAAAGAAAATCTCCCTATAAGTAATAAACCTTTCCTGCTGACTTATTCTAAAATGTATTTTATTTGCCTACCAAAGAATAAAAGCAAATTCTCTCAATACATGAAGAAAATGACAGGAGTATAAGACATTTATTTTCAGTCTAAATTTGACCAATTTATGTGCCCTGAAGTTAATGTGGTCGTTCGGAGAGATACATTATGCTTTACATTCATTTCTGTTCTAGTTCCCACAGAAGCTTCCTGGCTTCAGCAAGAAGTCTCTTCATAAAGATCTATTTGTGTTTTAAGTGACTTCTCCATTTTGTCCCAGAGTAAAGTCAGTAAAGTAGCCACATTTCTTAGTACTACCGAGGTCTTACTCTCCTCTCAACTTTCTGCGATCACTTCTGACCTCCTGGATGCTCCAATTAGATTGGAAGTGCACATCAGGGCCAGTCCTGGAGGGTATTGTATTCCTAAAGTTCGTAGGTTTGTGTGAATTAAATTCTACCCATACTGTTTCCTAAATGTGTGTGTTTTTCATGTTTCACATGAAATATGTTTAGTATTTCTACTACATTATGTGCATACCCCACTAAAATAACACATACATACAGATTCTCACACACACACACGCAAACCCTTAACTCAGGCTGCAAACACAGTCCCATCTTGCTTTGAAGATATTTGAAATGAGTCAGTGTGAACTGGCTTGTTTGAATAGTCTGGTCTAACTATACTGAGTTTGACCAGGCACAGATGACCATAACTGACTTATAATGGAACATGTAAAGAAGCTTAAATAATTACATTACAGAAAGGATATAAACGTCAGTATTGGAATAAAACCCAAATAAATAATTTCAGAAGCCAGTTTTAAAAAGTTTGGGACCTTAGAGAGGCATGCCTCAGATCAGTAATTATGGCCATAGGAATGATCTTACTTTAACATTTTCTAAAATATCTATAATGTTATCTTCATGATTATGCTAAAACAAGTTTAAAATACATTTTATGAATTTTAATAGAACGTCTAAGTTGAAAACTGTGTTGTCTCAAAGTCAAGAGGAGAATAATTTTGCCTTATTTGGTTGACATCTTTAAAAGGGAGAGTTTGAAATTATTCAGCTCTATAGTAAACTGCTCACTCCTATCCTTACCATTAGTGGTTTCTCAAAGATACTTACCAATTGGTATTGTACGGCCCTGGATCTTGTCAGCCCAACCTGCACAGTAGCGCAATGTTTTGATGCAGCCTGCTAAATCATTCAGATATGCATTGGAATAGAGTTTTCCACCATTCATTGACTCCATTGTCTGAAAAACACATCAAACACCAAATCTAAAATTCCATAAAAGTTTTAGATTAAAAATATGTAGTAAATATTTTGAGTAATCATGTGCTAGAGAATTTTTGAAATAGAAGAAATCTTGACATCTTGTCTAACTTCCACTTTTTAAGAGTTAAAATGACTTCCTTGAGGTTAAATAGCAAGATCTGGGCACAAAGGGGAGCGAGATTCTGATTTCTAAACCCTAGTGCTCTTTCTGTCTCATTTTGAATGTTCTCCTGCTAACCAACTTTCTAGGAATTGGTCACAATTTGATATATACATAGCATGTGAGAATGAAACCTAGTTTTCTAACTCATATCAGAATTCCAACAAGATTTCTCTTATTTTGTAATCAACTGTGGGTGACAATTTAGTGTCCCTGACTATTAATGATGCCTCAGTATTCATTTTTAATTTATGCATTCCATCTGGATATACACAGTCTACCCACACAAACTTAAGTAACTCGTGGATTTTTCATCCATGAATTTCCTTTAGCAGAATTTTAATTAGGAAACTACCAGTGCTGCCATTATTGTCATAATTGCCATTTGAATAGTCAGGTAAAGTTCAACATTTTCTAGTCATGTGCCCTAACCATTATAAGATGACCTATCTCCCCTTTGGCTTCTCCTCTTAAGGAGGACCTTAAGCTCTTTGAGATCTAATATTCTGCTGGGATGGTTACCAGGCAGAAATGTACAGGTGATGAACTGTTAAAGCTATTTGCTTCTGTACTACACTCTCTACCATGTCAAAATTTAACCAAACGTGACTTTTGTATGCCTGTACTTTTCCCCCCATAGGATCTTATGCTGACAGGCAGTCAGCAAATCAGATTAATTGCGAAAAACCAAGTTTTAGCATTTTCTGCTTTCTTCCTACAGGCCATTTTTATTACTATAGTTTTACTGCACATAGTTGCTCATTCTGAATTTTTGCGTATTTCAAATTATGTTGAATATTTGAGTAATAAGTGGTTCTTTGATTAACCATACTTGCTATTAACCATACATGCTAATGTTGATTTTTTAAAAATGTAGACTTCTTTGTTACAGACACTTTCAGATTCTAAAGATGAAATTTGCTCTGAAACCTGATCTTGGTATTGGTTTATGTTAAATCGGCTTCATCATAATGCCAAATTGAGATGAAAAAAACAAGGAAATACCCTCCCCCAACTATATTATGCTCTGACTCATCTAACTGCTAAAATATAAATAAACAAAAATAGTATTCATAAAAACATAATTTTGATAAACCACATTAATAATTGGATTTTTTTAATTGTTTGCCTTTTTCACCTGTAAAAAGAATATCATTTAATTATGACCCTTGTGAACAGACACATTTCAGGAAGAAAAAATGTAACAATTTATTAAATATCTTAGTAAGCTAGACTAATGAGAATTAAGATTTATTTTAGAGAAATATTTTGGGCACCCTTAACAAACTTGAGTTTTTCCATCAAAAGAGTTCAGTGGTCAAATGCTTGAATAAACCTAATATATCATTCTAGGAGACTCAAACTTCATGTGATCTTATTAAAGCCTCTGAGAAGTTTTAAGGTAAAGAAATTTTTAAAATTTGGTTTAACCTGGGTTTGCCAAAGTTTAGACCGTAGAATCTATTATGGGAACAGAAATTAACATCATCCAGAATTGAAGTGCAGATTAGTATTTGAGAATAAGTTCAATGTTAAGGGGGCTATACATTGGGACAACAAATGTTTTCATTTTGTTTGTAGAGAGCATATAGGGATCACTAAAACCAAAACAACCTGCCATTTCAAACACTGAATGCTTTTGAGAGCTCTAGCTACCCATCTAGCTTGGATAATACTCACCGCCAGGAGCAGACGATCTCTTTCGATTAAATCAGCCAACTTGTATAATAGTCGTCCCCTCTCAGAAGCATCCATAGTACGCCATGGAGATCCAATCTGAAAAGCCTGTCTTGCAGCCTTCACTGCCTTGTCAACATCCGCCTGTAAGTCAAAGGGAATTCAATTCAGTAAGCTAAACATATTAGGAAAGCAAATTTAATGCCAATAACCCTGTAAAATAGAATGTAGTGCCTCGTAAGCAGACACTGTGTCTCCATTATCCCAAAGTCTAGCACACTGTACACATTCAACTACTGTATGCTGGAATTACTCCTGCTGAATAATCTTTACCATGATGATCTCCACACACCCACCACATGCTGGATTTCCTAGAGTATAAATGTTTTATGGTTTTAATAGTTGCTCTTATCTGAGTGCTTGCCCTGTTTCAAGAATGTTCTGATGACTTTATACCTATTAGCTCATTTAATTCTCAATACTTTTATGGCACAAATATGTTCCCTGTTTTACAGATGAATAAACTAAAGCAAAGAGAGAGGGGAGCTTTGCCCAAGGTCAATAACTAAAAGTGGCTGAACTGAGTTTTAAACGGAGCCCATCTGACTGTAGAATCTTTGCTGTTCACCACGTGTTATACTTTCTTAGTGACTGGGTTACAGGAGCTCCAGGTCAAATTCAAGATCCAAAATAGTGAGTATCTTCCTTGGTCTCTGCTGACTCAACAGCTTGTCCATTTTCATGAAGAGCCTATTGAAGGGTGAATAAGAACTTTTCTTTGCTGTTGAAGATTAAACCTTACAAACGTGTGCTCATTCCTCTTGTGCAGAGGGAAAAGGGCATAGAGATAGTGGAACTAATAGAGTAGGATGTGCATGTGACAACCTCTCATTTCCCAACTGGGTACAAAGAGATCCTTTTAAATCCCTAATCCGGTAAAGAAGTCAGTTTCTTATTAAAGATGCACGGCTTAAACCTACATTAATTCAAGCAAAAGTCACAGAGTAAAGTGACTCCACACTCAGTCTAGACTCCTTGCCTTCACTCTCATAGTGCCTTCACTCAATTTCTTCTTTCTCTGTTGTGTTTTTCTACACCAGGTATATTCTCTGGTTCTTTTGCAATCCACCTCAGTTACAAATATTGCCCTGACCACTCCATTCCCCTGCAGATCTCTGTTCAGACCTCTTCTGAGCTCTTACAAAACATACCTGCCACTACTGCAAACACCATAAAGGCATATATCATTCCAGCATTTTTTTGTACATAGGACTGGCCACTGCATGGAATTGTATAGCTCCACAAATCGTGGCTACATCACAGGCCAGTAGGTTGCAATATTTTGCAGGAGACACGATTCCCTTTAAGAATTTGGGGAGATAAAAAGTAATGACCCTAAATTTTTTTTTTTTAAAGTTGTACACAATTAAGCTAAATCCCATCTAAGGATGATATCCTCCCCTCAAAAGAACCTCAAATTAACATACTCCTTCTTAGGCTGTATTCAATCGAGAAGACCCACACTTACAAGTCTGTGAATTAAAATACACAAAAACCACTATTTTTCTAATATTTATCACCAAAATAAGATGATCTGGGACAAGGGAGATATTTTAGAAGCATAATCTGGTCTGATTAAGTAATAATATTTACTGACTACAAGCAAAGATTCTTTCAGTGTAATACATCACACACTGGTATATCTCACTGTCTAACTTTTCAGAGAATGATGATATATACAAAATATATGTATTTATTGCCTGCCTTTCCTGAGAAATACATATACAGTGCATATTTGGGGCATTCAGTTAATCACACTGATTGCTTATATTTAGACATTGTTTCATGCTGCACGTTCTAACCTTTTCCTAAATTTACAGAGCACTGTTTGAAAAAAGAAAAAGCAAACCACAAAAATCTGAGATTGTCAGCATGATCTGTGGATACCAGAGCTTATAAAATACATGCTGCTCTGTGTTTAAACAGGTCTGTATGACACAGCTTTCATTTGGATCTCTCTGTTCAGTGTCCTGCTATTGGTCTTAGCCAAATATGGGCTATCATAGGCATCTTGGCCTCCCAAAGGGATATGGAGAACTGGTTTCAAGATAAGTAACTCTCGCATATGGAAAGCACATCCCTAAAGAATGCTGCTATAAATAAAGATGTTCTTGTGATTATGTCCTTTGGATCATGCCCCCACTTTCCTCACATCTTATATGTAATCTTGCAGATGCAGAAATAGAGTAATGTTAGTTAATATACAGTTTGATATGAAAACAATCCAGATTTGAGTTCTGATTCCTCTTCATTAGCTATGTAAACCTTGAGGCATCTAACCATCCATCCATCTAGCTAAAGATTTGATAAATATTCTACTCTGCAGCATTCTCATCGTCCCTCTGCCAAAGACAGCCGAGTGAAGTCAGAAGATTGTTCTTTTGGAATATTCAATCAAATGGGAGAGACATACAATCAAATCACTACCCCAAAACATTATTATAACCCATGAAATATGTTGTGGCATGACTTCTCTAAGGTTCAGCTTTCTTTTCTTTAAAATCAAGGTATGTTGCTGGGTGTGGTGGCATGTGCCTGTAGTCCTAGCTACCCAGGAGGCTGAAGTGGGAGGATCGCTTGAACCTAAGAGGTGGAGGTTGCAGTGAGCTGAGATTGCGCCACTGCACTCCAGCCTGGGTAATAGAGTAAGATCCTCATCTCAAAAAAAAAAAAAAAAAAGAAAAAAAAAAGAAAAAAAGAAATTGGGGTATGTTACCTCACAGGGCTGTAATGAAGATTAATAAGATAACACTTCAGCATTTTCTATGTTAGAACATTATGTATTATTCAATGGTGGCAATTGTTACTGTAGTCCTAGTAGTCAAAATTTTAAATTTTAATATAACTTTCAGCAATTTCTCTCCCTCTCAATAGAGAGAGATTCACTCTGTTGCCTAGGCTAGTGTGCAGTGGCACAAACATGACTCACCAAAGCCTAGACCTCCTGATGAGCCTCAGGTGATCCTCCCACCTCAGCCTTCGGAGTAGCTGGGACTACAGGAGTGCATCACCATGCCCAGCTAATTGTTTATTTTTAGTAGAGACGAGGTCTTGCTATGTTGCCCAGGCTGGTCTCGGACCCCTGGGCTCAAGTGATCCTCTCACCTTGATCTTCCAAAGTGCTATGATTACAGGTATGAGCCACTGTGTGCCTAATTTTTTTGTAGAGATGGGGCTTTGCCATGTTGTCAAAGCTGTTCTCAAATTCCTGGGTTAAAGCAACCTGGCTGCCTCTGCCTTCCAACGTGGTGGGATTACAGGCATGCAGGGATCGCCGCGTCCAGCAAGTTCTAATGTATTTTAATCCTTCCTTTCAGTTTTCACTGCCCTGACCAATTTTAGGCCCTATTATTTCATATCATCAATACTTTCTCAAATTCACTCTCTTCTCTCCTCAAACTATCTTGGCTAGTATCACCAGGCTAATCTTCTGCAAATAATTTTATCTTATCACTTTGTCTTTCAAATGTTTACAACTGTTCCCTTTTGTCTACAGTCTCCAAGTCAAAGTCCTCTACCTGGTTTTCAAGGCCCAGGATTTTCAGAGCACATCTCACCTCTCCAAACTTAGTGTTTACGTTTTTTGTACTCTGTCTGACCCAACTCCTTCTTACCTTTGTGTCTGTAGTTCTCCTTGCCTAGAATATTCTCCCAGTATACTCCGTTACTTTCAAAATCCTATATATACTTTAAGGCCCAGCTCAAATATCAATCTACCTAAAACCCTTGCCAGACTAATCCAGCTTGATGATGGCTACTAGCTAAGAGCCTACTAAGCTCCAGACACTAAGGAAAGTTCTTAAAAGCCTTATAGTTACTCTTATTATTAAGTATCATGGACCTTGGTTTATAAATGAGTAGACTATGGCTCATGGATATGAAATCTAGCAGACAGTAGAATCAAACTTTGATCCCACATCTGACTACAAAATCTAGTTCTTACATCTCTGCAAGGCTGCCCTAATAATGACCTCCTTTGCAATAATTATATACTGCTATTTGTTTTATAAGCTATAATATTTCTTATAATTCTGGGTCTACAATAGGCAGTAAATAAATTTTCAATAATTTGGTTACCTGTTTTATAAACTCATCATGTTGTACTGATTATATATATATATAATGATTATATATATATATAAGGCATATATATATATATATGCCTTACATAAATCTAACTACATTGGCATTTACATAATAAATAATAAATAATATTCTAATAGATTCCATGATATAACAAAACTTATACATTATTCAAAAACTATTAGACATAAGAGTTATTGTTTTCTTAATTTCAGGACTAGCATTTTTTTTTTTTTGTAATTTCAGAACTGGAATTTTCAGGGATATAATTCTTTAATTAAACAGAAAACAATTTGGTGCATTAACTCAGATTTGCCACCATCAATAACACTTATGCTTATAGCACTGAAAATGCTCCTTTTCTGAAGTAAGGGCCACAAGCTGAATGTAAAAAGACACTTCAAATGATGGTGAGATATCAAATGTCTCCTAAAGCATAGTTAAGGAAGGACTGAACTCTTCGATCACTCTCAGATGGTACATTTCCATATTAAATTCATTCAGAGATGGAGAAAATAGTTATCAGACCAGTTTTACTTTTACACCTGTCATAGGCACTTACTTTAATGGACATTTACTTTTATCCCCACCAATTATTTGTTAGGTCATGCCTTAGTATTAAAAGCAGTTTTCAGGATTAGTCAATATAGCCTAAAAGAACCACTGAAGTGAAAAGAAAACAGTTCCCACCCACATCTGTACTTTGCTTTGTAACCTCCATTTGTTCTTGCCCTTCCTCTTTTCTTTATAGTCCCATTGAAAGGCGGTATATAGCCCATTATTAGCCCCATTCTACTTATAAATTAAATCCCTAAAACCTCTTGGCTCATTATCTAAAGAGTCAGATACAGAATATTAGGTTTACTGTGACTATGTAATTTACTAGATTTGTACCTTTCACTAAGCAATGTCAGAGTTTACTATACATTTGTCGGCAAAATTGTGAGAACAGCAATAATTATTTAAAAATAAGTTTTAAACTAATTCTAAAAAAGAATATAAGAGTGCTAGATGTTCAAACAGTGGTTTACCATGAACAGTTTATACCATAAACATTTTAGTTTCAGTGATCAGATGACCAGCCAACTCAATTGGCATTGTGACCTGATTTGAAGCTTGGGTAGATGTTAATAAGCATTCTTGATCTCTTGGGTGAGCAGTCAAGAAGTAATTGGGTAATTGTCAAGAAGCACAGAGCAAATCAGTGGCAAACATTTCTAGGGCTTCCAGTATGATCATCAGCTTTCCCTTACTGTGCTTTAGGAAGGAGGTAAATCCCATAACTTCACTAAGAAAAGTCCTCAGACTGCCTGACAAGGTTTCAGCTGGAACTTTAGGCATGGAGATTTGTTTCCCTAATAAAACTAATGCCAGTGGCAAAGGTCAATGTTCAAGGCTCCAGAACTAAAACATCAAGAATATTTTTCGGTTTGTTAGTTGCAAACTGCAAACAGATCTGGTCTCCCTCTTGAACAGAAAGAAAGTACATAGATCTTAAGGGTTCACTCTGTCCTTGCCCTTTATTGTTTTTCTCACCTTCCCAGGCCTGCTAGAGCCACTCAAGCAACTAGAGGAACATTTGAGGTGGTGGTGTGTGGATTTCTTTAAGTCTCTGATAAAAGGCGTTCATTCTTCTTTGAAAGGTGAAGAATAAAGTTCTCTCTTATTTCTGTGAATGGCTTATATTAAGGGCACAGGCTTCTGGGGCTCCTATAGACCTTGCCAGGGATGGTCACTATTTCTCTGCCCAATTTTGGTTTGGTAGCATTTCAGAGAGGTGCAGAGTGATCACCACAGTACAGTTTCCAATCACTAACTTTCTTAGGTGTCAAAACTCCATGACCCCTGTTAAATGCTAACGCTTGAGAGGAGATACAACTTAACCGCTTAACATTCTAGTTCAGTGGTTCAAAATGCATTCCCCCACCTCCCTCCCAACCAACAACATCAGCATTACCAAAGAATTGATAAGAAATGAATATTTTCAGGTCCCATTCTAAGATTATTGCAATGAAATCTGGGGGCAGGTGGGACTCAGCTATCTGTGTTTTAACAAGCCTTCCTGGACATTCTGATGCAGGCTAAATTTTGAGAATGTCTGCCATAGTCAATAGTCAGGTTAGTACTAAATTCCAAAGGTGAGGAATGTGGAATATATGGAAATTCGACGTTTGAGGAAAAAGAAAAATATTTCATAGATTTGTAGAATATACTATATCTATAGTACAGTATATCTATCGGATACAGTATAGCATACCTATAGGATATGCTATATCCAGAAACCAAGGATATAAATGAGAGATGTAGTGTTGATCTCTACAAGAAGCATATTGTCTCAGACAAATTAACCTATAGCTGTATAATACAAAGGTTTTAATACAGGCAAATACCATGTCCTATAACCACACAGAAGAGAGTAAGACTGCTTGAGAAGGTTAGAGAAGGCTTTAAAGAAATATAAAACCCTAGCACGACTGAAGTTTTAGGATATGCCTGGCACAATTGAAGAGCTCTATATATTTAACTCCTCAAGAATTTTCTATCTCCTCATTTTACATGAAAAGGAACAGAATCTCAAAGAAGGTTAAGTACAAACATTGCAAATCTATGCTCTTACTATAGATGGTGACTTGAACTAGGTCCTGAGGACTACACTGTGGACATGCACAGAGGCGGTGACTAGCAAGCAATGGTTGGAAAGGGACACTGGGCATGACGAAGTTGAAACTCTTAAGTTGATGGGGTGGTCTGGGAAAGAGGCCATAGACAAAGGTTGAGTAATATTATAAAGGACCTTTGTTTGTGGACTTTTCCCCAGAGCCAGTGAGAAGCAGAATGGAGAATTCATGCTTTGGTGAACTCTTTGGTATAAAGAGAAAATCTGAATCTGAAAGCCAGTGACATTTGTCATCATTCTATTTTGTTTCTACTTCTCAAATTGTTAACCCCTGTGGTTGAACTCTGTACTCCTGTGGCTTGAGACTTCAGTCTTACTTGTTCTCATCCTACTGAAATCTGAACCCAGGGCCTCTCCTAAATCCAAAAGGGCCCCCTCAGGTCTGTCACTATATTGGAAAAAGTCTGTCTTCATGGCCCAGTACATTGAGATTTGTGATCTTATTTTTGTGATCTCATTTACTGGGGCTAAAGTAATGGAAAAGACTGGGCAGGAGACTGGCAGGAACGTGTGCTTGCTACAAGTAACTGAAACACATTGTCATGAATAATATTATCCTTGGGTGTTGCTGACTTTAATTTCCCAGTAGTCTTTTCCTGCAGCAAATAAATAAATAAATTAAATTAAATTAAATAAAGTAACATAAAATAAAACATTATCTCTTCACATTACAGAAATTTAAAGCTTGGTAACCCCTGGGCAACTAAAGAACAAAAAAATCATTTCAAATTAGACTTAGAAACACTTACGTGTTCAGATAAAAATTCTGAAGTTTTTTAGATTTCTCACCCAGGAGGAGAATAAAAAGTTTAATTAATATTATGCTATCTTCATTTCTTTTCTTTTCTTTTTTCTTTTGAGTCGGAGTTTTGCTCTTGTCACCCAGCTGGAGGGCAGTGGTGCGATCTCGGCTCACTGCAACTTGGCTTACTTAAACCCTCCTGGGTTCAAGTGATTCTCCTACCTCAGCCTCCCAAGTAGCTGAAATTACAGGCATGCGCCACCATGCCCAGCTAATTTTTGTATTTTTAGTAGAGACGGGGTTTCACTATGTTGGCCAGGATGGTCTCAATCTCTTGACCTTGTGATCTGCCCACTTCAGCCTCCCAAAGTGCTGGGATATCTTACTTTCATAATAAGAAAGAATTTATTGTTATTTTTTCAATGGAGCTTCACTCTTTGTTGCCCAGGCTGGAGTGCAAGGGCACTATCTCGGCTCACTGCAACCTCTGACCCCCGGGTTCAAGCAATTCTCCTGCCTCAGCCTCCCGAGTAGCTGGGATTACAGGAACCCACTGAGAGACAGGACTAGCTGGAATTTCCTAGGCCGACTAAGAATCCCTAAGCGTAGATGGGAAGGGGACCACATCCACCTTTAAACACAAGCTTGCAACTTAACCCACACCCGACCAATCAGAGAGCTCACTAAAATGCTAATTAGGCAAACACAGGAGGTAAAGAAATAGCCAATCATCTATTGCCTGAGAGCACAGCAGGAGGGACAAGGATCAGGATATAAACTCAGGCATTCGAGCCAGCAATGGCAACCTCCCATTATATAGGGGAATGTTTTCACTCCATTTCACTCTATTAAATCTTGCAACTGCACTCTTCTGGTCCGTGTTTTGTTATGGCTCCAACTGATCTTTCGCTCGCCGTCCACCACTGCTGTTTGTTGCCATTGCAGACCTGCCTCTGACTTCCATACCTCCAGATCCAGCAGGGTGTCTGCTGTGCTCCTGATCCAGCGCCCACTCCCGATTGGACTAAAGGCTTGCCATTGTTCCTACATGGCTAAGTGCCTGGGTTCATCCTAATCAAGCTGAACACTAGTCACTGGGTTCCATGGCTCTCTTCTGTGACCCACGGCTTCTAATAGAGCTATAACACTCACCGCATGGCCCAAGATTCCATTCCTTGGAATCTGTGAGGCCAAGAACCCCAGGTCAGAGAACATAAGGCTTGCTGCCATCTTGAAGTGGCCCAGCACCATCTTGAAAGCGGCCCACCACCATCTTGGGAGCTCTGGGAGCAAGGACCCCCAGTAACATTTTGGTGACCATGAAGGGACCTCCAAAGCGATGCGTAATATTGGAGGATGTTGGTCTGCCTGGAGCCAGCTTCCACTTTCAATTTTCTTGGGGAAGCTGAGGTCTGACTAGGCAGAAAGCTGTTGTCCCGAACTCCTGGCAGTAGCCAGTTGAGATCGTGGCACAGCCAGAAGTCTCTACTCAACAGTTGCCCATGCATGTGCCCCCACCTTCCCTTCTGACCCATACCTCCTGGGTCCCGACCACGATTTTCTTGAAAGCATAGCCCCCAGATTCTCCTTACCTCTGAATCTACTTCCTCTGTTCCCTGCCTCCTAGGTACTAATGGTTCAGACTTTCATTTCCTCTAGCAAGTTGTACCTCGAAAGGGTTCTAAGGAAGCTCAAGGCCGCATCCTTAGGCATCTAGGCTATAAACCCAGGGAGTCTTATCCCTGGTGTACCTCCCGATTTAGGTATACAGCTGTCAACATGTAGGACCCGTTCCCCATCACCCTTGCCAGGGCCCCAAGTTTGTAATGACTGAGAGAGAAAGACGGAAAGAGAGAGAGAGATGGAGGGAGAGAGAGAGATGGAGGGAGAGAGAGAGATGGAGGGAGAGAGAGAGATAGAGGGAAAAGGAGAGACTGAGGGAGAGAGGGAGACACGGAGAGAGAGAGAGAGATGAGAGAGAAACAAAGAGGGAGTCAAGGAGAAAAAGAAAGAAAAAGATAGAAATAGTAAAAATTGTGCCCTATTCCTTTAAAAGTCAGGTTAATTAAAAATCTGTAATTAATTATTGAAGGTCTTCTCCATGACCCTATAACACTCCGATATTACCTTGTTGTCAGTGTAAACAAGGGCATAGCCTGAGAACACTGAGGCCACGGGCAACCGGACAACCGGACAACCGGGATTTTTCCTATCAAAAAATCCTTAACCCAGCAGATTTCCTAACAGGGGATTTAAATCTTAATTACCATACAAAGATCTGACCAGACCTAGGAGGAACTCCCTTCAGAACAGGATGACAGATGGTTCCTCCCAGGTGATTGAGAAGAAAACCCAGTGGGTATTCGGTAATTGATACGGAGACTTTTGTGGAAGCAGTGTTAAAAAAAATTGCCTAATAATTGTTCTCCTCAAATGTGTGAGCTGTTTGCACTCAGCCAAGCCTTAAAGTACTTACAGAATCAAAAGACTATCTCAATCCCGACTCAAAAGGTTAGCTACACCCTCTCTGAAATGAATTTGCATAAGAACTGCTGTTTATAGGAATGCATCTTGATGGGGCAGCTGGGTTGTTCTGAAATACTCAGGAACCCAGTCCAGCTCTAGGACTCACCCCTGAGCGCACAGGCATTATTGGGCACACTGGTAAAGGACGACTAGAATCCAGCATCCCGGACCTCTTCCTTTGTGGTCAAGAAAGGCGGGAAAACAGGTGCAGGACTGCTACATTGGTGAGCGTAACTAATGCGGTAAGCAGAGGCCCATGGGTGGTTCCGCACCCTGGAAAGGAATTCACCCCTGAGTGCAAAGGCAATGTTGGGCATGCTGGTAAAGGACCACTAGAATCCAGCACCCCAGACCCCTTTTTCTGTGGTCAAGAGAGGTGGGAAAACAGGTGCAGGACTGCTACATCGGTGAGCATTACTAATCTGATGAGCAGAGGTCCATAGGTGGTTACGCACCCTGGAAAGGAATAAGCATTAGGACAACAGAGGATGCTCTAGGACTAATGCTCATTGGAAAATGACTAGGGGTGCTGGCTATGTTCTTTTTTCAGATGGGAAACGTTCTCCCCAAGGCAAAACGCCCCTAAGATGTATTCTGGAGAATTGGGACCAATTTGACTCTCAGACGCTAAGAAATGACTTACATTCTTCTGCAGTACTGCCTGGCCACGATATCCTCTTCAAAGGGGAGAAACCTGGCCTCCTGAAGTATAAAATACACTTCAGGGAAGTATAAATTATAACAGCATCTTACAGCTAGACCTCTTTTGTAGAAAAGAAGGCAAATGGAGTGAAGTGCCATACGTACAAACTTTCTTTTCATTAAGAGACAACTCGTAATTATGTAAAAAGTGTGATTTCTGCCCTACAGGAAGCCCTCAGAGTCTACCTCCAACCCCGGCGTCCCCTCGACTCCTTCCCCAACTAATAAGGACCCCCCTTCAACCCATTCAGTCCAAAAGGAGATAGACAAAGGGGTAAACAGTGAACCAAAGAATGCCAATATTCCCCGATTATGCCCCCTCCAACAGTGGGAGGAGGAGAATTCGGCCCAGTCAGAGTGCATTCACTGTTTTCTCTCTCAGACTTAAAGCAAATTAAGATAGACCTAGGTAAATTCTCAGTTAACCCTAATGGCTATATTGATGTTTTACAAGGGTTAGGAAAATCCTTTGATCTGACATAGAAAGATGTAATGTTACTGCTAAATCAGACGCTAACCCCAAATGAGAGAAATGCTGCCATCATTGCAGTCCGAGAGTTTGGTGATCTCCGGTATCTCAGTCAGGTCAATGACAGGATGACAACAGAGGAAAGAGAATGATTCCCCACAGGCCAGCAGGCAGTTCCCAGTGTAGAACCTCACTGGGACACAGAATCAGAACATGGAGATTGGTGCTGCAGACATTTGCTAACTTGTGTGCTAGAAGGACTAAGGAAAACTAGGAAGAAACCTATGAATTATCCAATGATGTCCACTATAACACAGGGAAAGGAAGAAAATCCTACTGCCTTTCTGGAGAGACTAAAGGAAGCATTAAGGAAGCACACCTCCCTGTCACCTGACTCTATTGAAGGCCAACTAATCTTAAAGGATAAGTTTATCACTCAGACATTAGGAAAAAACTTCAAAAGTCTGCCTTAGGCCCAGAGCAAAACTTAGAAACCCTATTGAACTTGGAAACTTTGGTTTTTTATAATAGAGAGCGGGTGGAATGGGACAAAAGGGATTAAAAAAAGGTCACCGCTTTAGTCATGGCCCTCAGGCAAGCGGACTTCGGAGGCTCTGGAAAAGGGATAAACTGAGCAAAATCGAAAGCCTAATAGGGCTTGCTTCCAGTGTGGTCAACAAGGATACTTTAGAAAAGATTGTCCAAGTAGAAGTAAGCTGCCCCCTCGTCCACGCCCCTTATGTCAAGGGAATCACTGGAAGGCCCACTGCCCCAGCGGACGAAGGTCCTCTGAGTCAGAAGCCACTAACCAGATGATCCAGCAGCAGAAGTGAGGGTGTCCGGGGCAAGTGCCAGTCCATGCCATCACCCTCACAGAGCCCCGGGTATGTTTGACCATTGAGGGCCAGAAGGTTAACTGTCTCCTGGACACTGGAGCAGCCTTCTCAGTCTTACTCTCCTGTCCCAGACAACCATCCTCCAGATCTGTCACTATCTGAGGGGTGTTAGGACAGCCAGTCACTAGATATGTCTCCCAGCCATTAAGTTGTGACTGGGGAACTTTAGTCTTTTCACATGCTTTTCTAATGATGCCTGAAAGCCCCACTCCCTTGTTAGGGGGAGACATTCTAGCAAAAGCAGGAGCCATTATACACCTGAACATAGGAGAAGGAACACCCGTTTGTTGTCCCCTGCTTGAAGAAGGAATTAATCCTGAAGTCTGGGCAACAGAAGGACAATATGGACAAGCAAAAAATGCCCATCCTGTTCAAGTTAAACTTAAGGATTCCGCCTCCTTTCCTTACCGAAGGCTGTACCCCCTCAGACCCGAGGCCCAACCAGGACTCCAAAGGATTGTTAAGGACCTAAAAGCCCAAGGCCTAGTAAAACCATGCAATACTCCAATTTTAGGAGTACAGAAACTCAATGGACAGTGGAGATTAGTGCAAGATCTCAGGATTATCAATGAGGCCATTGTCCCTCTATACCCAGCTATACCTAACCCTTATACTCTACTTTCCCAAATACTGGAGGAAGCAGAGTGGTTTACAGTCCTGGACCTTAGGGATGCCTTTTTCTGCATCCCTGTACATCCTGACTCTCAATTCTTATTTGCCTTTGAAGATCCTTCAAACCCAACATCTCAACTCACCTGGACTGTTTTCCCCCAAGGGTTCAGGGATAGGCCCCATCTATTTGGCCAGGCATTAGCCCAAGACTTGAGCCAGTTCTCATACCTGGACACTCTTGTCCTTCGGTATGTGGATGATTTACTTTTGGCCACCCATTCAGAAACCTTGTGCCGTCAAGCCACCCAAGCGCTCTTAAATTTCCTCGCCACCTGTGGCTACAAGGTTTTCCAAACCAAAGGCTCGGCTCCTCTTACAGCAGGTTAAATACTTAGGGCCAAAATTATCCAAAGGCACCAGGGCCCTCAGTGAGGAATGTATCCAGCCTATACTGGCTTATCCTCATCCCAAAACCCTAAAGCAACTAAGAGGATTCGTTGGCATAACAGGTTTCTGCCGAATATGGATTCCCAGGTACGGCGAAATAGCCAGACCATTATATACGCTAATTAGGAAACTCAGAAAGCCAATACCCATTTAGTAAGATGGATACATGAAGCAGAAGTGGCTTTCCAGGCCCTAAAGAAGGCCCTAACCCAAGCCCTAGTGTTAAGCTTGCCAACAGGACAAGACTTTTCTTTATATGTCACAGAAAAAAAACAGGAATAGCTCTAGCAGTCCTTACACAGGTTCAAGGGACGAGCTTGCAACCCGTGGCATACCTGAGTAAGGAAATTGATGTAGTGGCAAAGGGTTGGCTTC
>NW_012107753.1:462302-489413 GCF_000951045.1 Mandrillus leucophaeus | reverse complement strand
GGGACAAAAGGGATTAAAAAAAGGTCACCGCTTTAGTCATGGCCCTCAGGCAAGCGGACTTCGGAGGCTCTGGAAAAGGGATAAACTGAGCAAAATCGAAAGCCTAATAGGGCTTGCTTCCAGTGTGGTCAACAAGGATACTTTAGAAAAGATTGTCCAAGTAGAAGTAAGCTGCCCCCTCGTCCACGCCCCTTATGTCAAGGGAATCACTGGAAGGCCCACTGCCCCAGCGGACGAAGGTCCTCTGAGTCAGAAGCCACTAACCAGATGATCCAGCAGCAGAAGTGAGGGTGTCCGGGGCAAGTGCCAGTCCATGCCATCACCCTCACAGAGCCCCGGGTATGTTTGACCATTGAGGGCCAGAAGGTTAACTGTCTCCTGGACACTGGAGCAGCCTTTTCAGTCTTACTCTCCTGTCCCAGACAACCATCCTCCAGATCTGTCACTATCTGAGGGGTGTTAGGACAGCCAGTCACTAGATATGTCTCCCAGCCATTAAGTTGTGACTGGGGAACTTTAGTCTTTTCACATGCTTTTCTAATGATGCCTGAAAGCCCCACTCCCTTGTTAGGGGGAGACATTCTAGCAAAAGCAGGAGCCATTATACACCTGAACATAGGAGAAGGAACACCCGTTTGTTGTCCCCTGCTTGAAGAAGGAATTAATCCTGAAGTCTGGGCAACAGAAGGACAATATGGACAAGCAAAAAATGCCCATCCTGTTCAAGTTAAACTTAAGGATTCCGCCTCCTTTCCTTACCGAAGGCTGTACCCCCTCAGACCCGAGGCCCAACCAGGACTCCAAAGGATTGTTAAGGACCTAAAAGCCCAAGGCCTAGTAAAACCATGCAATACTCCAATTTTAGGAGTACAGAAACTCAATGGACAGTGGAGATTAGTGCAAGATCTCAGGATTATCAATGAGGCCATTGTCCCTCTATACCCAGCTATACCTAACCCTTATACTCTACTTTCCCAAATACTGGAGGAAGCAGAGTGGTTTACAGTCCTGGACCTTAGGGATGCCTTTTTCTGCATCCCTGTACATCCTGACTCTCAATTCTTATTTGCCTTTGAAGATCCTTCAAACCCAACATCTCAACTCACCTGGACTGTTTTCCCCCAAGGGTTCAGGGATAGGCCCCATCTATTTGGCCAGGCATTAGCCCAAGACTTGAGCCAGTTCTCATACCTGGACACTCTTGTCCTTCGGTATGTGGATGATTTACTTTTGGCCACCCATTCAGAAACCTTGTGCCGTCAAGCCACCCAAGCGCTCTTAAATTTCCTCGCCACCTGTGGCTACAAGGTTTTCCAAACCAAAGGCTCGGCTCCTCTTACAGCAGGTTAAATACTTAGGGCCAAAATTATCCAAAGGCACCAGGGCCCTCAGTGAGGAATGTATCCAGCCTATACTGGCTTATCCTCATCCCAAAACCCTAAAGCAACTAAGAGGATTCGTTGGCATAACAGGTTTCTGCCGAATATGGATTCCCAGGTACGGCGAAATAGCCAGACCATTATATACGCTAATTAGGAAACTCAGAAAGCCAATACCCATTTAGTAAGATGGATACATGAAGCAGAAGTGGCTTTCCAGGCCCTAAAGAAGGCCCTAACCCAAGCCCTAGTGTTAAGCTTGCCAACAGGACAAGACTTTTCTTTATATGTCACAGAAAAAAAACAGGAATAGCTCTAGCAGTCCTTACACAGGTTCAAGGGACGAGCTTGCAACCCGTGGCATACCTGAGTAAGGAAATTGATGTAGTGGCAAAGGGTTGGCTTCACTGTTTATGGGTAGTGGCAGCAGTAGCAGTCTTAGTATCTGAAGCAGTTAAAATAATACAGGGAAGAGATCTTACTGTGCGGACATCTCATGGTGTGAATGGCATACTCACTGCTAAGGGAGACTTGTGGCTGTCAGACAACTGTTTACTTAAATATCAGGCTCTATTACTTGAAGGGCCAGTGCTGCGACTGCGCACTTCCAGACAATGAAGAAAAGATGGAACATAACTGTCAACAAGTAATTGCTCAAACCTACGCCGCTCGAGGGGACCTTTTAGAGGTTCCCTTGACTGATCCTGACCTCAACTTGTATACTGATGGAAGTTCCTTTGTAGAAAAAGGACTTCGAAAAGCGGGGTATGTAGTGGTCAGTGAAAATGGAATACTTGAAAGTAATCTCCTCACTTCAGGAACTAGTGCTTAGCTGGCAGAACTAATAGCCCTCACTCGGGCACTAGAATTAGGAGAAGAAAAAAAGGTAAATATATACAGACTCTAAGTATGCTTACCTAGCCCTCCATGTCCATGTAGCAATATGGAAAGGAAGGGAATTCCTAACTTCCGAGGGAACACCTATCAAACATCAGGAAGCCATTAGGAAATTATTATTGACTGTACAAAAACCTAAAGAGGTGGCAAACTTACACTGCCGGGGTCATCAGAAAGGAGAGGAAAGGGAAATAGAACGGAACCGCCAAGCAGATAATGAAACCAAAAGAGCCACAAGGCAGGACCCTGCATTAGAAATGCTTATAAAAGGACCCCTAGTCTGAGGTAATCCCCTCCGGGAAACCAAGCCCCAGTACTCAGCAGGAGAAATAGAATAGGGAACCTCATGAAGACATAATTTTCTCCCCTCAGGATGGCTAGCCACTGAAGAAGGGAAAATACTTTTGCCTGAAGCTAACCAATGGAAATTACTTAAAACCCTTCACCAAACCTTTCACTTAGGCATTGGTAGCACCCATCAGATGGCCAAATTATTATTTACTGGACCGGGCCTTTCCAAAACTATCAAGTAGATAGTCGGGGCCTGTAAAGTATTCCAAAGAAATAACCCCCTGCACTGCAGGCCATACATTTCAATCCCTGTATCTTCAACCTCCTTATTAAATCTGTCTCTTCCAGAATTGAAGCTGTAAAACTACAAATGATTCTTCAAATGGAGCCCCAGATGCAGTCCATGAGTGAGATCTACTGTAGACCCCTAAACCAGCCTGCTAGCCCATGCTCCAATGTTAATGACATCGAAGGCACCCCTCCTGAGGAAATCTCAACTGTACAACCCCTACTATGCCCCAATTCAGCAGGAAGCAGTCAGAGCAGTCGTCGGCCAACCTCTCCAACAGCACTTGGGTTTTCCTGTTGAGAGAGGGGGACTGAGATACAGGACTAGCTGGAATTTCCTAGGCCAACTAAGAATCCCTAAGTCTAGCTGGGAAGGTGACCACATCCACCTTTAAACACGAGCTTGCAACTTAACCCACACCTGACCAATCAGAGAGCTCACTAAAATGCTAATTAGGCAAACACAGGAGGTAAAGAAATAGCCAATCATCTATTGCCTGAGAGCATAGCAGGAGGGCCAAGGATCAGGATATAAACTCAGGCATTGGAGCTGGCAATGGCAACGTCCTTTGGGTCCCCTCCCCTTATATGGGAGGTCTGTTTTCACTCCATTTCACTAGATTAAATCTTGCAACTGCACTCTTCTGGTCCATGTTTTGTTACGGCTCTAGCTGAGCTTTCGATCGCCGTCTACCACTGCTGTTTGCCACCATTGCACACCTGCCACTGACTTCCATCCCTCCAGATCCAGCAGGGTGTCTGCTGTGCTCCTGAACCAGCGTGGTGCCCATTGCCACTCCCGATCGGGCTAAAGGCTTGCCATTGTTCCTGCATGGCTAAGTGCCTGGGTTCGTCCTGATCGAGCTGAACGCCAGTCACTGGGTTCCACGGTTCTCTTCCGTGACCCACGGCTTCTAATAGAGCTATAACACTCACTGCATGGCCCAAGATTCCATTCTTTGGAATCTGTGAGGCCAAGAACCCCAGGTCAGAGAACGTGAGACTTGCTGCCATCTTGGAAGTGGCCCAGCGCCATCTTGGAAGCCGCCTGCCACTGTCTTGGGAGCTCTGGGAGCAAGGCCCCCCCGGGTAACACCACCACCACGCCCAGCTAATTTTTGTATTTTTAGTAGAGATGGGGTTTCACCATGTTGGTCAGGCTGGTCTCAAACTCCTGACCTCAGATGATCTGCCCACCTTGGCCTCCCGAAGTGCTGGGATTACAAGCGTGAGCCACCGTACCCGGCCAACCCTCTCTTACTTGCATAATAATCATAAGGTGAAGTAGTAGCCCTGCTAGGCACAGGTTATAGTGTCAGAGGAACAGCATTTTAATATTGATGTCATTATTTATTAGTGATGTCACCTTCAGTAAATTACTCAGCCTTTCTACTCTGCCATTTCATCATTGTTTGTAAAAATGACTCAAAATAGTACCTCCCCTATAGGGTTGCTTTAAGTTTTAAATGAAGACAGCATTTAGAACTTGAGAACAATTTTCACTGAATAAAAATTGGTTTTTGTTATTGTTTCCATTATTAGCTGGAAAATAACAACCCTTTTCATTTGTTAGTCAATTTAAGTTATTCTACAATTTAATTTTTAAAGGTGTTGAATAATATTAATGCAGTGATTTTTAATAAAATAACTTGGTAATATATTGTTCTAAAAGTTCTATAATAACTTTTAGTTTTATCTAGCAACATAAAAAGAACAATTTCATATGAATAAAGATTTCTCTCATTTTTGCTTTTTTTTTTAGGCTGGAGTGCAGTGGTATGATCTCGACTCACTGCAATCTCCGCCTCACGGGCTAAAGAGATTCTCCTGCCTTGGCCTCCTGAATAGCTGGGATTAGAGGCATGTGCCACCATGCATGGCTAATTTTTGTATTTTTAGTAGAGATGATGTTTCCCCATGTTGGCCAGGCTGGTCTCGAACTCCTGACCTCCAAGTGATCCCTCTCACAAAGTGCTGGGATTACAGATGTGAGCCACAGCACCCGGCCGAGGATTTCTCTCCTTTATAACATATGATCAATCCCTTTTTATATAGTCTGTAAAATAAATCTATATACTATTTCAATTGAAAATAAAGGAAAATGATGTGAAAAAAAATCACCATGACACCCAGAAGCACAGGTTTATCATTATTACATAACTACAGAGCATTTTTTTTTTGTAACAAGGACAACTTAGACAATTTTCCTAAGCTGCCTCAGAAACCATATTTTCATGGCATGTCTTTTGGAACTCGCAGTGGGGTTCAGGAGCTCAGAATGGCACAAAAAAAACAAGAAACCTGGCATAAAATGAAACTAGTGTTCAGAAACTCACCTTATCTCCTTCTTCTACCTGGCAGAGCTCCTCCTCAGTTGCAGGATTAAAGACAGGAAATTTCTTGCCACTCACTGAATCATGCCATTCATTGTTTATAAAGATCTGTAGAGATGAAGAGAAAATACATAAAAGGCACATAAATATGCAGCAAATTTTGGAAATTTTCATAAAGTTAAACTAAAGCATTTCACAATGCATACATGATGCGCGTCTCTTCACCCCCCAAAACTTTCTGGCTGTTTAAGACATTTTGTGTTCACATGCATACACATGTACTAAAATGAAGTACATCATGCTTTTAAGTTTAAGGTATGCAGTCATTTCAACACTAGAAAATACATACTGGAGAAAACAATCTAGAAAACAATGCTTTTACCTGAAATGGCCATGAATTTGAGGCAAAAAGCAGAGGCTTTTGTGGGCTTGGTCTTTATTAATGATTGCTTCTATTTTCCACTTTAAATTCTGAACATCCTCATTTAGGGCTACTTGTGATTTGGAATCAAAAGAGACTATTTTCTAATCCTTTAATGTTTTAAAGCTAAAAAAAAAGAATTTTGCTAAAGTAAAGGATTTTAAAAGAGGTTCACTTAGAGAAAATTAGCTAGTCACATTGTTTCATTGGCTTTTTAAAAGCATATGGTTTTTTTCTCCTTTTCGAAAGATTACCTGGTAATTTCATTGTCTTCAGACAAAATCAGGAACAAGATTTCTTAATGATAACTATGAGAAAGAGACATGCAACTAACGAAACAGTAAGCATTAAAAAATATGGAATTCTGTCTGTGTGCACTATAAAATAGAAATACTTAAAAGTGTCAGTATGTCATTTAAAACATCTCAGTTTCAACTTTCATGTCACTGAATTTGCCTTTTCTTGAGGAGCCAGCTTTGACATTTTTTATTATTTGAAATATGAAAACAATCATAAATACAGTCTTGGATAGTATATAACTTTCTGTTAGACTTATGACAAGATGGACTAGTTTATTCGATTTTGAATCAGAAGTAGCTAACACAGGGAGTAAAGGAAGATGACATATGTGCTGGATTATAACATATATCCTAATTCAGACATCCCTTCTTACTTGATATTTAAAGATAAGTTATTAATAGTTCAACCCAAAGGGAGAATGTAATGAAACACTCCTCCAAGGTTTAAATTAGCTACTATGCTAAATGCAAATTACTTCTTTATTAAAAATTCCTCAGAAATCACTAGCATAGCTTAAAATTCTATCAGAGTAATAAAATGTGTATTACTATGTATCCCTAAATATCTGAATATAATTCATTCTATATTCGGTGATTTATTATTTAGACAAAATATACTTCCCCGGTCTCTTCTATACTTCCATTGGACAATTTGTCACTTTTTAAATAGTCATTTTTAAGTGTCTGCCTTCCATCAGGGACTGTGTACATTTTTCTGGTTTATCTTCAGTGTCCAACACAATCTCAGCCCTCAAGCGATTTTAGCCTCAGTAAAAAATTCTTGAATAACTTAATTGAATCAAAGATCTATAATCGATCAGCTACTCATGGATAAGATCTATAATATTCTGCAAATGAATACTCTATGACACTTGTGATTTCCTACAAAATGGGGAAAAGGATAAGCCGTCTCTTTTGCCCATTCATGCCAATATAATTTTCCATACAAGAAAACAGCATTATTTCCATACAAGAAAATTATCCTGTATAGTAGAAGCGCTCAAAGGAATTGCAGTGCTAGCCTGAAATTGATGGTAAAACACATGGGCATGCCTAAATAAAGGGAAAAGGGGCCCAAAGCTGTTCAGATGAAGAGACTAGATGTACAAAAATACATATACGGGGGTATGAGAAAGATGGAAGAAGTATCAAGAAACCCTATCACATTACAGAAACAAGATTAATTGAATACAGATGAAGACCATAAAATTCATCATATTCTTTTTTGGTAAAAAACACTAGGCTCTTAGATCAACTTGAGGAAACATAAATTCAGATGAAAGCTCTGATTTGCCCAATGTCTCTTGGAGTGAATCAACACTCTAGCTATCAGAAACACATTTTACAGAATCCCATAATTATTCTTAGAGTGTTTCCATTTATGCCCTTACAGCTTAGTCTCAGTATTTTTCTTCCCAAGGGATGGCTGGAAAAGAACTTAATCAACTTGTCCCAAACTCAGCTCACTGTCATCTCTAGCTTTATGCTGCTCTCACCCCAAAGTTCTAAAGCTTGCTCATGCACATGGTCTCCCAGTCCTCCCTCACACACACTTTCCGTCTTCTGTTAATGACACAAATAATCCCTAGGTACCCTTTCGTATCACTTTGTTCTATACAATTATAAAAAAAGCTTTTCCTGTTCTCTTTGCCCCCTACCTCTGCCTAATTAAATTTTAATTTCACCTTGTCATCATAATCTTCCTCAGATTCTGTCTACAGTCCTCCTCAGAATACTTGAGTGATCATCTATTGTCAGACTGCTTAACATGCACTGGAGGTGGTTAATGATCTTGTCCCAACATGCTTTTCCAGTCTTTTGCTCTACCATTCCCTCAGTTTACCCTTTGTTCCAACCTCATTCTACTGCCTCAAACTCCATGCCGTTTTTTTGCAGCATACTGCAAAAAACACACTGTTCTTTAGACTAGAGTTCCACTGTTTTCTTCTATTTTTACTTCAAAATCTAGCTTACTGTGTCATCTCATGAAGATTTCACTAGTTGCTCCAGTTGAATTTAACCTCCTTTTTCTTCTTTCTAATATAACATATTAGTATCCTACTGATAAATTATTTACATTCTGCTTTGTGTTAATGTCAGATATCTACATATCAGCCTGTGAAATTCCAAACAAAAAGCTAAAGATATTGCAATACCTGCCATAGACTTTTAAATCAGTCTTTCAAAACCTGCATCAGATTTATTCACTTGCGAATTCTGCCTTCTCTCTGCCTAAAGATTGTATTACTGCCTTAGATTTTGTACCTCTAAACTAAGGGAACACAGATCTCATTCTGGCAGAGATCCAGAATTTCATACTTCTACAATTTAATTTCATTAAAAATGAAATAAAACAGCATACAGAATCAATTACATTTTGCTAGGCCTGTGGTCAGACTTTCTAGTTCTCACCCGAGTCCTCTTATCCTTAGGTCTATGATAATCTGTGGTTTCAAGTTCTCAATAATATGCTCTCAATGTATTATAGCTTATTTTACTCACTTTACATACTTTTTGGTAAAAGAATTATTACAATGGGTATGTACCATCTAGTGCCATGATCAAAATTTACATCTAAGTTGTACATAAAACTGCCACTTCAGATTAAAGCCAGTGAATGTTTTGTAAATGAGCATTAACCTGAAGTAATAACACACGTTTATCTGGCAGCCCGCAGGCAACTGAAGAGATCAGCTGTAGAGGACCCCAAATTACCAGTGCTGTTTTGCATTATTCAGTTTTAACCTTTAAGACAGGAGGACACCGTGAGCCCAACTTGTGTATGAACTTGTGCTGACATTTATATAATCATGATTAGTAACTTTTGTTTTATCAAAAAAGTGTTTGTCCAATAATGAGCAAATACTTGAGACATAGTCTGGCAGTTATTGTGGAAAAATGAGAGATGAATTAGCCATGGCCTCTGTTCTCAGGGGCTTATAATGTAAGAGGAGAATGTATTCATATCAAGAGCAGCCAGTACAGAATTAAAGGCTGTGGAGCGAAATGGCCAAAGCAGTGGTGTTGTCAATAAATGGTGTAGAGGGGCATAGGCTGGAAGAGTGCTTCTTTGAAGGATGGGACTGGATTGGTGGAAAGAAGGAAAAAAAAAAAAAAAGAGTAAAGGGAGGGACAAATCTTTGGAGGTTTGTAATGCAGTAAACAGAGCAGCTCCCAACAGAATGGAATTGCAGTGGACACAAGTCACAGGTAAGCCCTGACATTGAAAATAAAGTCAATTTGTGGTAGATCCCGATCCCCAGAGAAAGAAGTTTAGGCTCTATTCTGGGTATAAAAAGGGAGAGAGACCAGATCAAATGGATGTTTAGGAATACTGATTTTAAAGTACCCCAAATGGATTTGAAGTAGACCAACCAGAGTCCCAGAAATTAGCCTTGAGAGTAATTTCATAATCCTATCATAAGCTCACAAGGTTTTGAAGGAGAGTGATGTAACAGTGCAGTCTACAAATTATGAATTATGCCATTCTCCCACAAACAGAGTCATTTCAGCATGAAAAGGGAACTTGGCATAGGTAATGTGATGACCTAGATTGTCAGAAGGCCAGGTATTGCTCAGCCTTTTTCTTCCCCTTAGCTACAGATAATTTATTCATAGGACCTACCTCAAATACCTTTTTTCTCTGTTTTAATTATAGGAGCTTTACATTTGGCATTTGCCTTCCAGCTAACTGTGTGACCAAATGTTTTTGTATAATCCCTGCTCCTATAGTTATATTCAATGGTTAGATGGGGAAGTCTAGGCTAATGAATGTTTGTTATATTAACTATAAAATTTACATTAGACTTGTTGAAATGTTCTATAATGGTGGCAATCTTATTTTCCATTGGTTGTTTGCCTTTAGCCAGCTTAGAGAAAAAGAGATGATACTATAAAAGTAAAATATTCTTGGGTTCCATGTAACCATTATTTATTAACTCTATTCCAATTATGAATTTTGGACTTAGGTTACTTTTGAATAATATATATGTAAAGTAGACTTCAACTTTCAGTTTGCAATGTTGACTGGAAATTATAAATGCCTATGCATACTCTTGGACTTCAAGTACTTTCTATATGGGGAAGCAATCAATAGAAATGTTGAGGCAACTCAGACATTGCTTGTTACACTTTAGATTTTAGATATGCCACATTTTAAGAAATGCATCATTTTACCTTTGATAAACAAGTAGCCATTTCCTGGATTCAATTGGTGTCCAAGAATTAGTCATAATTGTGGGAAAAAAAATTGCCTTTCCAGAGTAAAAGTTATTATGTCTTAATGTATCCTGTATAAAGCTACAGCTCTAAATAAATAAGCATTTTTCTCAAAATATTTCTGGCTTGGACAAAGTTAGATTTGACTCGTGGGCAAAATAAAGCCCTGTTTGCCTTATCTGCTGATGTGAGATTTTGGAGCCTGTGGGCTAAAGTGGAGGGCCCCTGACTCCTTGCAAAAGATACTCAGAGTGCCTTAAATTAATATTATCTCAGCAGAGCAGCAACTGGGCCAGCAGCTCTAGACTCTGTAAGGGAAGCCAACACTTTCTTGGTGGGAGAGAGATTTTAACAGATCACATTTTCGATGCACAAAGAAATTCTTTTAAGATTTTCCAGAGGAGAGGGAGGGTGATGATAGTCCCCATTTAATGTCATCCATGTGAATTTGCAAACCTGAGAGCTGAGTCACAGCACAGGGTGCACGGGTGGTGGTGTGAACCTGTGGAGAGTGATGTGTGCTGTAAATGTGTCAACCTTTTCTCAGCTTAGGAACCTACCAAAGTACTAAAGACTGCTGGCAGTCAGGGAGAATGAGATCGGGGATGAATAATGAGGAGGAGAGACTGAACAAAAGTCAGGTGGAGTGTTAAACATTTAAAAGAATCAAAGCTAGATCTCTGGCAACTGCTTTGCACCCTAACCCCGAGGCAGGAAAGCAAAACATTGAGACTCAAAGTTAGAGAATGTAAAAGGAAATTAAAGAGGAAATAACAAAGGGGAGGAAAATTTTTAACTGCCGTCAAAGGAATGAAAACAAAATGAGAGAATGACCAAAATAAAAAATAGGAGAAATAAAATTTTCCTTTCATTTGTTTTAAATTATAGTCTGACTTTAGTAACATGAGTATATACTCTTTCTTCTTGTTGTTTGCAAAACCCCTTCAGCCTTTTCAATTTAGTCAGGGCAAGAGAAAAGATGACATGGCATTTGTTTTGAGCGACATCATCACTGTGCTCTACAGATGACAATACTTGTCAGCAACTTCTGTACATCATATACTTTCTGTATCAAAGAGTTAAGATGTAGAAGCGACAGAAAGTTCTGCCCATTTTTAGCAGTATCAAGACCCAGTAATACAATTGCTTTCATGTAAGCCCTCTTCCTTCTAAAAGAATGCCAAATATAAAGCATAATTCAGTAGTTATTTGTATGCCTTTGACATCTAAAAAAGTACTGATAGAGCAGTGGAAATAGTGAGTGAAAATGGGACCTGGGTTGGGGCAGGGAAGGGTTCAAAGTTTTCAGAGATGTGAGATTTGTGCAAACTCTTCAGAGAACAAATTTCCATTAGCAATTCAAACATTACAGTCAATTAGGTAGAGATAATATCATAAAATCAAATACTAGCAACACTTCACATCCTTCTCAAGCAATACTTCTACATTTGTGGAAACTTTTGCTATATACATCTATACACACACACTCACCCAAAACACGTCAGCATCAGGAAAACCAATATTACAGAAATTTACTTTTCTGATTTATTAGATTTTAAGTAAGGGTTTGTGAAGGAATCCTTGCTCAAATTCTTTTGAACATGGTTCTATGTTGTCACTTACACTTGGTAAACATATAATGTATCCCTTGGCTATAGTTATAATAGTATCATGATAAATCAAACCAAACTGCACCCCAACCACCACCATCCCAAGCCAGATAATTGCTATTTTCAGATATCTCCATTTGATGTCTGTATTTCTGAGATTTATTTTATGCTGATTTGCAACATATCGTCCTATAGATTATCCAAGCCATTTCAGAGTCATTACCTTTACTTTGGGTTGGTCTTCAAATGAATTATTTTTCATATTCTCTAAGAGTGTTTCCCTAATTCTGGCAAGTATATAGTGACAAATTCAATAGGTTAAAGTCCCAGTTAAAAAGTTATATAAAGAGTTGTACTGAGAGTCCTTATGAAATGGGGACAATACCCTCTCTTAGAACATGTGTTCTTTACTTTAGAATTGTTCATTCCGTTTTCTTACAGTCAGGCAGGCGCCAGAAAACAGAACAACCAGCCAAGACAGCAGTCCTCAGAGATGAGCTAGGATACTGCATTCTAAATATTAGTAAATGATTATCTACCACCATTAAAATCAATGATTGGTTTTGTCAGTGGTTTGAGGCCATGATCCTGTTTCTGCTTAGCTCTGGCACTTTCTGAAAGGAAGGTTTCTGATGTGGCTGAGTGTGAGTTTCTGAGAGGAACTGGAAGCTCTATCCTGAAGTAACTGGAAGGTCATTGCTGCGTTGAAGGTATAAGGCTCACTCACTTAAAACTTTTAGACCCTTGCTACTGGTCAACAGACATTTTGGTAGCATCAGCAAAAGCTGAAAGACTGTTAAGAATACAGAATCTCAGACTTCAGCCCAGATCTATTCTTTCAATCAGAGTAAGGAACGAATGATAAAAATGCAGTGATAGGTGTGAAAGCAGTTGTTAGGGCTAATTGGGAAAGGGGGATAATACCCTCTTCTCCTAGGATATGTGTTATTTACTTCAGATTTCTTTCTTGATTAGGTTTTCTTGAGTGAGATTCTAGTACTATTGGTTTTGATATTTAAGGAAAAAAGGATATCATGTGAGAAAGCATCAGATCCAAGATAAAAAGATTCAGAATCCAGTTTATTCTGCTTTTGCATTTTAAGAGCTATGTAACCTTAAGTCAGTCAAGATCTCTGAGCTCAGGCTCCTCAGTTTTGAAATGGGACTCTGCTAACATCTTTCCTAGCTCTTCCCAGTGGTTAACGATGAGCCTCAAATAAGAAAAAGATATGAAATCAGTTTTGAACTGTGATAAGCAATATAAATATAACTTACATTGACAACAGAATGATATAATTCTAGGAGTCATCTTGGGAAAGAGAATCAGGGAAAGGACCAAGTAGTTAATAAGTGCCAGCCACGTTCCACAGATTACCTCACTGAATTCTCACAGCCACTTCCCAAGGTAGTCATTCTCCTTCCCAGTTCACAGAGGAACTGAAGCTCCAGGGGATGAGAAGCTTGGCCAAGGTCATATAATTAAATACATAGAACAGCTGGAAATTGAAGCCAGGTTTAGCTTGTTCTATCACTGCACCTTGCAGCCAATCAGCTATTTTTTCACCTGCTTCCAAGCCCAAAGCAAACAAAATATTGCTTCAGTTAGAAGGAAGTTAAAAACATTTCCCAAGTGAAAGCGGCATCACAGCACAATCAGCTTTGCCTTGAACATAAGTCCTTTCCTGTTTTAAGCACCTCTCAGTGATTTCCCTCAAAATCTGCCAGTCAATCTGGCCCCAGCCTGTATTTCAGTTTCATCTCATCCATTCTCTCCCTTATTCCCTTTACTCCAGCCAGATTAGCCTTTGGACAGTTCTTTGAGCATAACACGCTCTTGTCCTTAGGGTCTTTGTATGTGGTATGACCTCCAGATCTTTGTTCTTCCTCAGTCTTGGCCACCTTATTCTCTACATCCCTCAGGCTTACCTTTAAAGCACCTTTCTTAAAGACTCTCGTCCTAAAAAATCCTCATCAAAAGCCCTTCTTCTCATATTCTTTCAGCTTTCAGTTATTTTGCTTTAAACACTTCTCATAATTTCTGATTAAAGTATTCTTATTTTCTGCCCCACACTATTCCACACACCTTCCAGGAATAGAAGCTCCATGAGACATGAACCATATTAGCTCTCTTAGATCATGAGAACTAGCATAGGGCACTCGTTCAAGGCCTTGTTAAATAAGAGGAAGGGAAACATGGTAGAAAAGAAAAGCAAAAGGGAGAAACAAGCAAAGGGGACAAAGGAGGTATTTGGAAGTTCATGTAGCTGAATTTGTTTGTTGTAAGAATTTAAAGAGATAATCATGGGGGAAAAAAAGCACTTCAAATCATGCCTGGAACATATTATTCAATGATTCATAACTCTTCTCCATTGAAAATATCTCTTTAACCCAGAAGGGTTAAGCAAACCAGCAATCTAGGAAAGCAATCTCCTACTCTAACCAAAAATGGATTCCATAGGAGTTGAAGAAATGTAGTTCACAGAGACATTTCACATCCACGTCAAAGTCCTCTGCCTCATAGCCTCTCCCAGCCCAAACGTCACATTTTCAATCAAAGCAGAAAACCTATTTCCTTCCAATTTTCCCTATTGTTCTCTTTTTCTAAGTTGGCTGCAAACTTTCTCCTGTTGGCCTGGGAGCAGCCGAACAGCAGCTGGAAAGGCCATGGTAATAAGCAATGGGCAAACGAAAGTCAGGATAAAGAAGGATACAAGACGATTCTGGCAAGTCAGTGTCCCAGAGTAGTGGAATTGACCTTAGACAAGTCACTTGCTAGCGTGATAGCTCAAACTGCCAGCACTGGCAGTGTAGCTTTGTCACTTACTTGCTGTGTAACTTTAGTAAGTCACATAGCTGCTCTGTTCCTCAGTTCCCTCAGCTGTGAAACAGGAATAGTAACCTCCTCAAAGGGTTATTATGAGGATTAAATAAAATCATTGTCAAGAACTTAAACAGTCATGGCAGAGTAAGCACAATAAATTTTACCTATAGTTATTTATTTTGTGTGTGTGTGTGTGTGTGTGTATGCATGTATGTATGTGTAAAATGTCATTAGCCGATAAAGATGTTTTGTAGCATGAACAAACTATGGTTTAATGAGTTAAGCTTACTAATTAAGTTAAACATTTTGGGGTTTGAATTCTGTCTGAGAATGCTTGTCTTCTTGAATTTCCTATTTCCTTTTTATTAAAAAAAAGAAAAAGAAAAAAAAAAGGTAAAACAACAGTATTGAGAAGGGAGAATGGCAAACAAAGTTACCAAATCCTGTAAGAGAAAATTTTTGATCCCTGAAATCTTGGAAAACCCTTGGAACTTCACTCTGATGCAATCTTTGTCAGATGGGACATGACTGTACGAAAAAGAGTGACAGAAAAGCTAGGAGAAGACATGAGGAATGCTTGTGGGAAACAGGTCTAGGAAAGGTTGGGTAAAAAAGAAAATTCTGGAAACACTGGAAAGGATTCAGAAAAATAGGACTAGGATCACTAACGTTAAATCATTTCCCATGTGCCAGGCATTATTTCAAGGGCTTTTTATGCATTAAGTTCATTTAATACTTTCACCCACCTTAGGAAATAGGTGCCTTTATTGTCCTCATTTTAAACATAAGAAAACCGAGGCAGAGAGAGGTAATGTAGCTTGCCCAATGACCACATAACTTTCAAAGAAGCTCTTCATTTAAAGGCTAAATACAATGGAAAATGTGGGGTTCATTTAGAGTTGGAAAGAGGAGTAATGAGGATAAGGATGGGATATGAGTTCATATTAGTGAATTTATAAGGATGTTTTTGGAGGTTTTAAATTCCAAAAGCTTTTGTATAATTTTAGAAAGCATTTCTTAAACTCTAATCTCTCTTTAATCTACCCCAACAAAGAAATAATCAGACTGTACTAGAAAAAAGTCATAAAAAGATATGCATCAATAAATTCTTTTGTTTGGGTGGAAAGTAGTCCGAAGCTTGAGAGCATGTAGCTTTTCTATCGTAGTTGTAATTTTTTTTTTTTTTTTTTTTTGTTACTCAACCCTCTCTGTTCTCTCCAACTTGTCCTAACAACCAATATACTTCTAGCTATAATAATAATAATAATAATAATAATAATAAAAAGGACAGAAAAATAACACAAGACTTTAGGGGCTGGTAATAGAAGATAATTCCTCAGACACTATAAACTCCTTGCTTACTTGGTTTGTAACCAGGGAACGTATTATAGTTAATAACCATCATTTTTTTTTTTAACTCCTCTTGCAAGTGCAAATTCAATCCAATTCTTCACTGGGACATAGTAAAAAAAATGCAAAGGCATTTGAAAAAGCTCACCCATTTAGATTTAATTACATACATAACTGGTGTCCTCCCAAGTGTGAAAATGCTATAACCAATAAATCAAACAATAAAATCCTATCTGAGCAGAACAGATTTATATAGAAGATGCATGAGAAATCAAAATTCACTGACTTGTTTGGGGTATTTTTACCCAGAAAAATTCTTAAACACAGAGCAAAACGCCTGCTCTTTGAGTCTTGCCTTCTTTTGGACACTTAGGTCAGTCATTCTCCCTAGAGGGGAGTTGTTGCACAGTGACTTCGAAGTGAATAGGTTTCAATCTCAAAATCATCTCTCTGTGTTAGGGGATCATTAGGTCTGTGCTTGTATGTTAGATTTTGAGGACCATCTCATTTGTCTAGTACCGCTTCTTACATGCTTAGTTAATGATGACTAAGTGAAGCTTAATTCAGCAGGAAGGTTATTTACATTAGAGCTTCCTTGAAATACACACACAAGGAAGGCTTTGCAAACTTCTGCAAAGCCAAAGGAGTGGGGAGACAGGGGCATCCAGACTACTAAAATATCCTCCTAGGTAATATCATTAAAAAAACAAATCCCATTAATAATAGTAATAGAATAATCTAAGCATTGCCAACAATTTTGAGCTGCATGAAGTGTATTTTTAAATGTACGTACTTTCAATGGAAATTTCTTGTGACTGACAAACTTGGAATAAGAAAATGAGGGAGACTGGACTCTTGCAATCTTTTGGGCATACCTTTGCCAAATGTAAATTGTTTGAGGGTATGGATTTACTGCATTTTTCATGCCACCATTTGTAGTCAAATTAAATGGAAAAATCTTTCCCCTTTAATAAAACCTCGTGATAACAATACCTTAAAATACACTTCATAGCTGCTGGTCAACCATGTTAAAGGCACAATCTCATCTCTGCTGCTACTTTCCTGAGGAAAAGAGCCAATCAGCTGAGCAACTTCCTCATTCGTAGTGCTTTATGAAAATGAAAATGCAACAGACTTTAGGATTTCAAAGCCATCCATGGTTCCACGTAAGGAAATAAATGTATACCAGCGGAGACTTTTACTTTATCATTAAATTAGAATGCCCTTTGTTTTTCTGTTGGCTCATTCAGACAGCAAAATGGCTCTCCCTTGAGTTGCAGGAGTTAATTTCTTACCATACTTTCTGCATCACACCGTAAAGATAACTTGAAGGAATTTTGGTTAGACTGTGTTTTATTCATTTGTTTGTTTTGGAGTTCTAGGATCTGACAGGAAAGCGGTGTGAAACACGCAAAGTTCAGAGTTACTCTCAGAACGACTCAAGCAGGATCCATTTCCTAGTTCCCCCCAGCTGCGGATTTTAAAGTCTGGATCTAGCTCCTGCTCTTGTTTCTCTAAATATTTATCAGTTAACAATTACACATCTGCTCCAATGGCAACAAACTTGCCCAAAGAAATAATGCTTTTCTCCCCTCCCCGCAATATGCAAAATAATGCAAGTCCATCTGAAGATTTTTGAACCCAATTATCAGACTTAAGTCCCCCTATTTTAACACTCATTTTATTAAACATATTGGAAAGTTATGTTATTTCAGTATGCTCTCTTTCTCTTTGTTTGCTTTCTATTGTTCCTACTCATTTGGTTCTTTCCAGTAAGCTTCTCTAGAGAGTATTTTGCTATCTTATCATACATGCCAGCTATAGTGAAGTTAATAGAACTGCTTAGTAAAGTCCTCTGAATCCTGGTATAAGAATCCTTTCACACAGAAGAGAATTCCTTTCACTTGGAAATCTTTTAAGAAATAAATTTATGAAAGATAGTCTGATATGATTTAGATCATATTTGATCAGGACACTAAACTGAGACCTGTGTTTTGCATGCCTTTTATTTTTATATTTGCAAAGGGCTCTTTACATAAGTTTACTTAAATTGACCTTTAATGCTTTACATAAATGTAGTTTTTGCACACCCAAGTTAAAGCAGAAAATAGAAGTTTTACTCACCTTAGTATACTGAATCTTCAAATCGGTGAGTAGGACAGGTAAGTCTGGCTTGCCTGAGGATGACATTTCTGATTCGGCTCCTGGAACACAGGTGACTGGCTCAGCAATTTGGTTCTGATAGAGCACTTGGCTTTATTTGTTCCTTTTTTATCTGCAGGGGCTAAAGTTTATTTGCATACTCGGATACGATTGGATGAACAAACTCAGAGCAAAAAAAAGAAAACGACACTACTTATTTGTAACACCTAGGGCAGGAAGCCTTTGACTTTAAACTTAAATCCTTAAGAAACCAGTGCTCCAGCATCGAAGTTGCACCTGGAGACAGTGCACTATTTGCAGATGAATTAATTTACAAAGCCGAAACCTGTGATAAGTGTATGCAGCAGCTGCTCTGGCCACTAAGGCCAGTTATTATTTTTTTGACTTTTCATGCTTTTTAATGCTACTATGTAACTTTCTGTTCTCTGACAGACTTGGAAACAGAGAATTTGAGGATTGAAAAGAGTCTAAAAGGGCACTTGTTCTCAGTAGAAGCTGGTGAGGAGAGAACCCTGGCCAGGTGTCTTCAGGACAAGGCTTTCAGGAAATCAGTCCAGAAATTTTCCCAGAAAATCGGGGGTGCTGACTGGGGAAGAAAGGCCCTTTATCTACACCCTACCCTAAGTTAGTTTTAAAATATCCTAACAGTCACGTGTATTTTCAGTGCTGGGTAAGTCGACCTACTGTGATCTCAGAAGCCCTAAATTATCTTTATTTTCTATATGTGAACAGAAAAGCCAGCAGGACTTTTAGGGAATTCGGAACACACTGTCACACACAATCACAGTTAGAAATATGGCAATATCATCTATTAAAACTCATTTAAAATGAAAGTAATCCTGGTTTTGGAAGTTGTCTGTATTTATCAAGAGGCAGTGTACAAAGACTAAATTTAAGCAGGGCTTCCAAACAATTCAAGTTCTTAAATTAATGTTTAGCTGAAGGACAATTTTTTAAACAGCGTTACTCCCATTTTAAGTACAATACTTTATTGTATTGTAGCTCTAGCAAACGTTACAATAGGAACAAGATAAAATACTTTGGATGCTCTGATTATGAGGAATTAACCAATTTTTTTTTTCTAGTGAAACTTGCCAATTCCCCTGAATATGGGACTTACATAGGGAAACTAACAATTTCTGAATTGTTTGCCCAAATCACATGCAGCACTTGTTTCCGTTTCTACTCTCATTTCATATCCCCATTTTAGAGACATAGAGAGGGTGAGTAGCTTAGTTATGGTCACAGATCTATTAGTGCAGAACCAGAATTTCATTTCAGGCCAGTCTGACTTCCAAACCTGGACTCTTATTTCTGTTTATTATTTCTGCCCTCTTCTCCACAAGAGAACTCCTACATGGGTTCAAGCATCAACTGCTTTGGTTTTCTCAGTGAATAGTCACCCTTACAGGCATTTAAACATAACTTTGTATTCATCTAAGACAAGGGTTTACAAACTTTTTCTGTAAATATTTTCAGCCTCTGGGCTGGATGGTTTCTGATATAATTTACTTGACTCTGCTTAAAAGAAACTCTAGATGATAGGTAAATTAATGGGTGTAGTTGTTTTCCTGTAGAACTTTATTTAAAAAGATGGGAGGCAGGCCAGATTTGGTGCATGGGCCAACTCCCTAGATTCTAAGGCAATATCATTCCCAATGCCTTTGACTCCCCCGTGTCTCATGCTTGAAGACCAGATAGAAACTTCTGTGTTCTTTCAACATTTCTCTTTCTATTTCTTTCTTTTTGGAAAGTCTAATTGTTTTCTCTCTTAAAAATGTGTTTTCAGTTAAATGCACAATTACACAACAGCTGTTACATAACTTGAGCGTGGCGCTCTGGCCATGCCCAAACAGCTGTGTTTTGCTGCTTTCTTCTCCCAGAGTCACAGTTGTTTGTGGATTCAAATACTGGTTTATTTGATGTCCAGGCGATGAAAGCTTAAGGCTTCATAACATAGTTGGCTTGTCATCTCACTTCTTATATGATCATTCTCAATTGTATTTTATTGGATAATTATGTAAGAACAGTCCCTTTATACCAGGCATTCCTGAATGTAGGCAAAAGGAGTTGCTTTGGAGACAGGTTACCACACCTGCCCATTTAATTTCAGCAAATATTTACTAAGTATCATTTACGCATCCATAATTCTTCAGCCCTAACTTCACTTAAGCAGATCTTTTCTGCCTAGAAACCACAGGGCCTGAGACCTCTATTTTTGAGGTAAGCATTATCCTGCCCTGAGAGCTTATTTTGTAGAACAGCATATTTCTGGGAATGGCTGCATATGAGGAAAAGATTTCATCAGACTACTATCGCTTACAGAGGACATAATGGCTTTTGTGAGAACCTAGGGACCAAGGTTGCACATTTTAGGACTGGACCCAGGATTGTACAATTTTATCCTGGTATGCCAGGACTATGCAGCAGAGGAGGAGTTGGTCCTTTAACTTGAGAGTGATCGACAAAGGATGTTTAATCTTCTTTTTCCTCCATATGAACAAACTAAATCACACACACACACAGAGTCATGCACGCACATACAGAGAGAGAAGCAAGAAATGTAAGAGGATAGTTTATTCGTCTCTTGAATTTGACTTCTCCAACCATTTGTGAAAGCTTTCATTATACCAAGAAACATATAGATTATGACTTCAACCATTCTTGAAACTACTCTTTCATTTTACAACAAACATCTCCAGAACTCCGTCCAATCCTTAGTTCCTGAAAAGATAAAAGGAACCTAATCTGCCACCCAGTACTTAAAATAAAAAAAAATGTTGAAAAAAGTCATGTGATGAATTAAAAATAGCTTCTGCAATGGACTGAATGTTTTTTGTTCAGTCACAATGCACATGTTGAAATCCTAACCCCCAATGTGATGGTATTAGGAGATGGAGCCTTTGGGAGGTGTATTAGTCCATTCCCATGCTACTAATAAAGACATACCTGAGACTGGGTAACTTATAAAGGAAAGAGGTTTAATTGACTCACAGTTCAGCATGGCTGGGAAGGCCTTAGGAAACTTACAATCATGGTGGAAGGGGAAGCAAACACATCCTTCTTCACATGGTGGCAGCAAGGAGAAGTGCTCAGCAAAAGGGGGAAAACCCCCATATCAAACCATCAGATCTCATGAGAATTCATTTATTATTACGAGAACAGGATGAGGGTAACCCCCTCCATGATTAAATTACCTCCCACTGGATCCCTCCCATGACATGTGGGGATTATGGGAACTACAATTCAAGGTGAGATTTGGGTGGGGACACAGAGCCAAACCATATTAGGAGGTAATGAGGTTATGAGGGTAGGACCCTCATGAATGGGATCAGTGCTTTCATAAAAGGGACTCCACAGAGATCTCTTGCTTTTTCTGCCATGTGAGGATGCAATGAGACATTGGCAGTCTGTAACCCAGAAGAGAGCTCTCGCCAGAACTCAACTATGTTGGCACCTTAATTTCAGACTTCAAGCTTCCAGAACTGTAAGAAATCAATGCCTGTTGCTTATATGCCACTCAGTCTATGGCATTTTTGTTATAGCAGCCCGAATCAACTAAGACAGCTTCTTTTCATATTTCCTGATTTCAAGATCCTGGAACCATTTGTTGAAGGTGAACCTCTCCTACTCCAGTTACATGACCACTCCTCTAACTATTCTCTGTTGCCTTAGCATGTCTGCACGTGTCTGCCTGTTGGTAAACCTAGCAAGAAATCTATCCCTATGCTTTTGATTACTACATTTTTATCAGATACCACCTTGCTTTTATGCTTATTTGAGCTTTAATAATTTGGGAAAAGTGGATCTTGTATGTAGTGAGAGAGTCTGTACTTAGTTGGCAAATTGATGTTAAAAAATGGAAGTGGAAGGTAGACTTCAAGTATACAAACATATGTATTTGTTGGCTAATTCCTGTTCACATGCCATTCTTCTCCAATTAGAAAAATTTCTTCACCTCTGATTTCTCCTGCTCCTTACATATCCTTTCATTGTTCTTCTCTTTGGCTTGTGTTACTGAGATAGGATAGACGACCCTCTTATCTGGTCTAACCAGGACACTAACTGATTAGTAAGGTCACTAAAAGAAACAGTACATTAAAGCCTCTGTAAGATAATTATTTGAGTTTAAATATGTTTTTGCTAAACCTTATGGGTTGAGGCCATTTCTTGGAACTGGATTTGCTGCTTGGAATTTGAAATAATCTTGCATAAATAGTGCTCATAGTGTTTTGTCTACAGTTTCCAGTTTCTTTCCTTAATGTGTAGAAAGAAAGACATGAAAGACATCAATGAGTCAAACAAAATGTAGACTACTTTGAGATTTCTACAATTTTTTCTCTTTTTTTTTTTTTAACAATTCTTATGCAGATTATCCAACCATGTGTTTAGAAATTTGATGATATTGTTTGTAATGTATTCAGTTTAGTTTTCATATAAATAACTTTTCTTACCACCCCTGCCCTGGCAATGAATCAATATTTGAAGTAAGATGCTTTGCTGCTGACTCTGAAGCTATTGAAGGGGACCAGCAGACAAAGAATTAAAGAATAAAGCTCTATAAACTGGAAAAGAGAAGACAATGAATTCTTTCCTAGAATCTCTGGAGCGAGCCTGACATATCCACTCCTTTGATATTGGCCAGTGAAACTGATTTCAGATCTCTGGCTTCTAAAAGTGTTGTCTTAAACCATCAAGTTTATAATTGTTAAAGCAGCCATTGGAAACTAACGCACTAATCAATAAAAGTTCAAGTTCATAGATGTCAAAATGTATATGTTGTCATTGACCATGCGCCAGTCATTCTTCGTGTCATTCAGGTTTATTGTTACTATCTAAATATTCTCATTTAAATAAAGGTAAGCTTTCTATCTGTACCTTACAACGAAAAACTCATCAGGTGTTTTATATATATTTTATATATATGTGTGTGTATACATATATGTATATATACACCATAAAGATGGGAAAGAGGTTTATTTGGCTCATGTTTCTATGGGCTGTACAAGCATGACACCAGCATCTGTTCAGCTTCTTGTGAAGCCTCAGGAAGCTTTTACTCATGGCAGAAAGCAAAGGGGGAGCATATATGTCACACAAGAGACACGGAGCAAGAGAGAGGGGGAAACTGTCAGGCTCTTACATAACCGGCTATCTTATAAATTTATTACCGTGGGGAGGGCACCAAGTCATTCACGAGGGATCCACCTGCATGACACAAACACCTCCCACTGGGTCCCACCTTCAGCACTGGAGATCACATTTCAACATAAGATTTGTAGAGGAAAAACATCCAAACTATGTTACTCTGCCCCAGGTCCCCCAAATCTCATGTTCTTCTCACATGGCAAAATACATCATTCTTTTCCAATAGTCCTCCAAAATCCTAGCCTGTTCCAGCATCAACTCAAAAGTTCAAAGTCTCAAGTCTCATCTGAGACTCAAGGCAAACTCCTTTTACCTGTGAGTCTGTAAAATAAAAAAGAAGTTATTTACTTCCAATATACAATGATAGTACAGGCACTTGGTAAACATTCCCATTCCAAAAGGGAGAAATTGGCCAAAAGAAAGGGGCAACAGGACCCACACAAGTTCAAAATCCATCAGGGTAGTCGTTAAACCGTAAACTCCAACTGAATCCTTGACTCCATTCTCCGCATTCTGGTGTGGGGAATGTGGTCCTGAGGCCTCTGGTAGCCCTGTCCCCGTGGCTTTGCTGAGCACAACCCACGTGGCTGTTCGCAAGGGCTGGAGGTGAATGCTTGCAGCATTTCCAGGCTCAGAGTACAGGCTGCCGGTGGCGCTCCCAGTCTGGGCCTGGAGGGCAGTGGTCCCATTCCCACAGCTCCGCTAGGCAATGCCCTGATGAGGACTCTGTGTTTGGGGCTCTAACCTCACACTTCCACTTAGTACTGCTCTAGTAGAAGTCCTCTGTGGCACTCTGCCCCTGCAGCAGGTTCCTGCCTGGGCACCAGTCTGAATACCTGCAGACTTAACACTACATGGAAGCTGCCAAGCCTTATGACTTTCATCCTCTGAAGCAGTGGCCAGAGCAGTGTCTATGGCCTTTTGAGCCAAGGCTAGAGCCAGAGGCCTGGTATGGGGAGCAATGTCCCAAGGCTGTGCAGGGCAGCAGGGCTCTGAATCTGACCCCGAGAACCACTCTTCCTTCCTAAGCCTCTGGGTCAGTGATGGGAGGGCTTTGAAATGGCTTTGAGGCCTTTCTCTCATTGTCTTGAATATCAGCACCTGGCTCCCTTTTAGTTAAGCAAATCTTTCTAGCAAGTGGTTGTTCCACCATTTGGTGGATTCGTCTCCCGAAAATGCTCTTTCCTTCTCTACCACATGTGCAGGCTGAAAATTTTCTGAATTTTTACACTCTGCTTTGCTTTTAATTTTAAGTTAAGACTTTAAGTTTTTCCTTTGCTCCCAAATCTGATCACATGTTGTTAGAAGCAGCCATGCCACATCTTAAGTGCTTTGCTGCTTAGAAATGTTTCCTGCCAGATTCTAAGTCATTACACTTAAGTTTAAACTTCTGTAAATCCCTAGGGCATGGACACAATGCAGCCAGGTTCTTTGCTAGGGCATAACAAAGGTAACCTTTGCTCCAGTTTCCAATAAATTCCTTATTTCCGTCTGAGACCTCATCAGCTTGGTCTTCACTGTCCCTATTTCTATCACCATTTTGGTCACAATCACTTAACCAGTTTCCAAGAAGTTCCAAACTTTCTCTCGTCTTTCTGTCCTCTTCTGAGTACTCCCTCCTCAACAAATTCTTCGAATTTCCTCCTGTTACCCAGTTCCAAAGCTGCTCACATTTTCAAGTATCTTTATAGAAATGCCTCACTCCTTGGTACCAATTTTTGATGTTAATCCATTTTATGTTGCTATAAAGAAATACCTGAGGCTAGATAAACTAAATACACTTTTTTAAAGAGGTTTATTTGGCTGACAATTCTGCAGGCTGTACAAGCATGGCACCAGCATCTGCTCTGCTTCTGTTGAAGCCTCGGAAAGGTTTTACTCATGGCAGAAGGCAAAGAAGGAGCAAATATGTTATATGGTGAGAGAGGGAGAAAGAGTTACGTTTTAAAACCCTTCCAGTTTTGGTTGCATTATAAATATTTATTACTACTGTAAAAGTATTATGCAGTAAGTAATGATTTCTCTGAAAGCTATTGCTTTTTAAAGTAATTATTGTATTTGGAGAATACAAAACTTTTGGTTTGCATTTGCTTGCTTGAATTTGTTTTCACATTTTAGAGTTATACATACATACCCAGATCTACAACCACAATCCAAATTTATCTTCCAGGCCCTGGCTTTACATTTCAACTGCTTGTCAGATAACTAAGCTAAATGCCACACCTCATCATGTAGCTGGGTTTGCAAACCTGAGAGCCTGCATATTTGTTTTATGTGGACTGTGCAATGCTGTACAAATTAGAAACATTTAAAACCCCAGATTTTAACTTCTTCAACTGTCAGAAGACCTGCAGAATAGTTTTAGCCTGTCTGCTACCCATTAAAATCACCTGGGGAATTCAAGACAAACAAAAAATAAAAGATTCTGATTCTGTAAGAACAGTTTGAGCCCAGGTGTGTTTAAAGTGCCTTAGGTAATTCTAATGTGTGGTCAGCTGTCAGAACCATTGAGGCAGCTCTGGGTTCCATTTCCTCATAGTGGAACCATGAAGCTGAGTAGTAAAGGTTTCCAAAGTTGGAGCAACATCTACATCCACTGGAAACCTTTTAGAAATGCAGTGTCTGACCCCATCTTAGACCTACTGAATCAGAAACTCTGGGGTGGGGCCCAGCAATTTGTGGTGGAACAAACCCTCCAGGTGATTCTGATTCATGGTCAAGTTTGAGAATGACTGCACTCCAACATAGACCTCGATCTATCTCTATTATTTATTCTAGTCTGCTTTCACTTAGGTTACTACCTAGTCCTTTATTTTATATTTTAAGACCACTAAAGGAACTCATTATCATTTTTGCAAACATGATCTTTTTCTTGAACTTCTTGTCTCTGATTAGAACAAAACAACACCAACCAAACTTCAGGCTTTGGCAGTTTCTTAACTTTTTTTTTTTTTCTGTTAAAATATTAATCTTATTTAATGAAACAAATTAACACTTTCAACTTCCCAGTGTCCTTATATTTTAGATTTAGATTTTAAAGAGCATATAGCTGGACTGTTTTAATCCAATCTGTCTTTATGTAATGTTTATGTTTAATATGCATTTAATGTGTATATATTTACTCCTTTCTTTATATCTATTGTAATAGATATAAATTTGTGCTTTCTTTCTGTCTTTAGATCAGTTAGGATTAAATTTGGCTGCCTCTGATGGAAAACCCAAAATAAATATTCAAGATGGAAATGGATTCTTCTCTCACATAAACAGATTGTAAGTAGGTTGTCTATGGCTGCCATGGTGTCAGAATGGAAAGACAGAAGCTGCTTCCAGTTCACTGCTCTAACATCCCTATGGTATGGCTCTTTACCTCCTGATAAGAGAAGACTGCTAGAACTCCAACTATTACGTTTAAATTCCAGGATTCAGAGGAAAGTGACAAAGGTCTAGGGGTTCATCTACATTTTGAGGAGGTTTCCCTGAAGCTTGGAGCTCATTGACCTTAGCTTATTCTCATATCCTAATACCTACCCATAAGGGTAAATAAAGATTGTAAACTTTCTCTAGGTAGCCTGGTTCATGGTTAAAAATCAGTGCTTGTAAGGGCTAATATCCAGAATTTACAAAGAACTTAAATTTACAAGAACAACCCCATCAAAAAGTGGGCGAAGAATATGAACAGACACTTCTCCAAAGAAGACATTTATGTGGCCAAGAAACATATGAAAGAAAGCTCATCATCACTGGTCATTAGAGGAATGCAAATCAAAACCACAATGAGATACCATCTCATGCCAGTTAGAATGAGGATCATTAAAAAGTCAGGAAACAACAGATGCTGGATAGGATGTGGAGAAACAGGAACGCTTTTACACTGTTGGTGGGAGTGTAAATTA
>NW_012107753.1:456609-462201 GCF_000951045.1 Mandrillus leucophaeus | reverse complement strand
GCACTATTCACAATAGGAAAGACTTGGAACCAATCCAAATGCCCATCAATGATAGATTAGATAAAGAAAATGTGGCACATATACACCATGGAATACTATGCATCCATAAAAAAGGATGAGTTCATGTCCTTTGCAGGGACAGGGATGAAGCTGGAAACCATCATTCTCAGCACACTAACACACGAACAGAAAACCAAACACCGCATGTTCTCACTCATAAGTGGGAGATGAACAATGAGAACACATGGACACAGGGAGGGGGAACATCACACATTAGGGGCTATTGGGGGTAGGGGGGCTAGGGGAGGGATAGCATTAGGAGAAATACCTAATGTAGATTATGGATTGATGGGTGCAGCAAACCACCATGGCATGTGTATACCTATATAACAAACCTGCACATTCTACACATGCATCCCAGAACTTAAAGTATACATATAAAAAAGAATTCAGTGCTTGTTTTATTAAAAATGGGGAGAATGACTATTGCAGAGGTAACTAGTAGTTTCTGCCCCATACTCTTCTTCTTGCCTATCTTCTGTTTTACTGATTATAATTTATTTATTTCTGGCCAGGCGTGGTGGCTCATGCCTGTAATCCCAGCACTTTGGGAGGCTGAGGTGGGCAGATCACTTGAGGTCAGGGGTTTGAGACCAGACTGGCCAACATGGTGAAACTCCATCTCTATTAAAAATACAAAAGTTAGCCAGACGTGGGGGCACATGCCTGTAGTCCCAACTACTCAGGAGGCTGAGGCAGGAGAATCACTTGAACCTGGGAGGCAGAGGTTGCAGTGAGCTGAGATTGTGCCACTGCACTCCAGCCTGGGCGACAGAGGGAGACTCCATCTCAAATAAAAATAATATTAACAATAATAGTAATTTATTTATTCCTACTTTTTCACTTTTGTTCTTGTTGGGAAGAAATGCTTTTTGTAACCTAAAAATTGTAATAAACTTGCATGTAAATTTAATTGCCATTTTTTTCTTACAAAGAATTCAGGGATTTTTGAACACTCTCATTGTCCTATTCTACATGTTATAGCTACCTGTTATAAATTTTTGTTCCACCTTGATTTATAGCACCCCATTGAGTCATAATTATATGATTATTATTTTATTCACTCAATTCCTATTTTACTTTACTTGTTTATTAAATTTTCTTCACCTATTATTCATTATTTAATCTCAGTATTTCCTTCTTGGTTTAATTTCACTCTTTGGGAATCTGTAGAGGTTCACATTCTTGACCAGTCTTGTCAGGAGATTGTGAACTTTGCTAGTTTTTTTTTTTTTTTTTGAGACAGAGTCTCGCTCTGTTGCCAGGCTGGAGTGCAGTGGCTGGATCTCAGCTCACTGCAAGCTCTGCCTTCCGGGTTCAAGCGATTCTTTTGCCTCAGCCTACCAAGTAGCTGGGCCTACGGGCACATGCCACAACACCCAGGTAATTTTTGTATTTTTAGTAGAGATGTGGTTTCACCATGTTGGCCAGGATGGTCTCCATCTCCTGACCTTGAGATCCGCCTGCCTCGGCCTCCCAAAGTTGCTGGGATTACTGGCCTAGTTTTTCAGAGAATTTTGGGCTTTGTTGATCCTTTCTACTGTATGTTTGTTTGTTTTTATTAATTTCTGTTCTTATTGTTTCCTTCATTCTATTTTCTTTACGTTATTTTGACATTCCTTCTCTAACTTCTTGATACTTAGATAATATAATTTTCCAGCTTTTCTTTTTTCTTCATTTAAAGCCCTAAATTTCCCCCTAAGCATTCCTTAGCAGCATCCATAAATTTCTGTATAGCATTTTCTCTTTTACTCAATTCAAAGTACTTTTTAACTCCCATTATGATCTTTTCCTTGATTCATGGATTATTTTGATGTGCACTTTAAAATTTCTCTATTGGTTAGTAACAAACAACCTCAAAATTTTTGTAGCTTACAAGAGTAAGGCTGCTTTTTATGTGCTTACAAGTTTAGAATAAATAAATAAATACAACACAAATGTGACATATACATTCCATTTGTTTCTTTTTTAATTTTTCACAATCTTTTTTTTTCGGTATTTTTTATATTTAGTATAAGTGATAAACTTGACTTGGATCTTTCTAAGCTTTTCCAGACTTACTGAGGTATACTTGACAAATAAAAATTTTATATATTAAAGGTATACAGCTTTATAATTTGATATATTTATACATTGTAAAATGATTACTAGTACAAACTATCACATCAATCATCTCTCATAGTTATGATTACAATTCCTTGTTGTATTAGTTTGGAATTATATGTTATCTTTACTATTTTTTTGTAGTTATTCTAGGAATTGCATGTATTTTTTAATTTATCAAAGACTAAAATTAATTAGTACTTTTACTCTTTTCCTCAGCGAATCCAAACACAATAGAACATTTTAAATTCTATTTACATCTCTCCCAACATATATCATTGCAACATCATTGTTGCTGGGTATTTACTTAAATGTTTGAATATATATTAATATTACTGGATATTCTTTTTTTTTTTTGAGATGGAGTCTCGCTCTGTCACCCATCTATTTTTTACTCTAGATTTATTTCACCTTTTTTTGGGGTGAGAACACTTTAAATCCACTCTCAGCAGATTTCAAGTATGCAGTACAGTATTATCAATTATAGTCACCATGCCGTACATTAGATTTCTAGAACTTATTCATCCATATAACTGAATATCCATACCCTTTGACCAACATATCCTCACGGCCCCCACTTCCCACACCCGGTAACCAACACTTTTCTCTTTGCTTTTATGAGTTCCACTTTTTTAGATTCTGCATGTAAGTCAGGTCATGCATGTCATTCTGTGTCTGTCTTATTTTACTTAGTGCAATGTCTTCGAGATTCATTTATGTTATTGCAAATGGCAGGATTTCCTTCCTCTTAAAGGCTGAATAATATTCTACTGTATATGCATCCCACATTGTGTTATTCATGCATCTATCCATGGATACTTAGGTTGTTTCCATAATTGGCTCTTGTGAATAATGCTGCGATAAACATAAGGGTGCAGATATCTCTTAATGATACTGATTTTAATTCCTTTGGATAAATAGTAAGTCCTCACTTAATGTCATTGATAGGTTCTTGAAACAGCAATTTTAGGAGGAATAGCATGTAACCAAACCCGTTTTACCATAGACAAATTGATATAAAAAAGAGTTAAATTCCTATAGCATGTTTCTGGTCACAAAAACATCACCAAACTTCTGAGTAAGGACCAAAACACTTCTAATATTAAACATTGAAATAAATGTGAGCTATACATACATTTAAGAAAGATTAGTACAAACAAGATGATTATTTACCTGCTGATTCCATTTCAGGGTTGTGGGTCGCCAACCCTATCAAGCAGCTCAGCACACCGGGTGGTCACTAATCTTGACCAGGGTGCCATCCCGTTGCAGGGCAAACTCACACAAACACACCTATACTCTTGCAGGCTGGGACCACGTAGGCATGCCTGTTCACCTAACCTAACATGCACCGATGTGAGATGTGAGAAGAAACCAGAGCGCCCAGAGAAAGCCCACACAGACATGGGGAGAATCTGCAAACTCCTTACAGACAGTGGTCCCAGCTGGAAATCGATTTTTTTTTTTCCTCAGCAATGTTATAATGAAAAGATGTTTAACAAAGCAATGTTATTGGAGGACCTGCTCCATACCTAGAAGTGAGATTGCTGGATTATATACTAACTCTTAGTGACATTTTGTGGTTTTACTGTGCATGTCTTGTACCTGATCTTTTGTCACGTCTATTCCTAAGTATTTCAGTTTCCTATGCTCTTGTAAATGGCATTTTAAATTTCAATTTTCTATAGTTTGTTGCTAGTCTGTAAAATGCAATTGATTTTTGTATATCGATCTTATATCCTGAAACCTTGCCAAACCCACTTGTTACTCTTATTATCTTTTGTTTTCCTGGTAGATTTATTTAGATTTTCTACATACATAAACAAGTCATCTGCAAATAAAGACTATTTTACTTCTTCCTTTTCAATCCACGCCCCATTTCATTTATTTTTCTTGCCGGATCATGTTGTATAGAATATGCAGTAAAATGTTAAATAGAAGTAGTGAGAGGCAAATGTCCATCTTCTTTCTCATCATGGGACAACGTCTTAAATCTTCATTATAATGTTAGCTGTTGATCCATCTTAGAGACCCTTTACCAGGTAGAAAATGTTCCTACTCTTAGTTTGCTGAGAGTTCTTTCATTTAAATCAGGAATGGATGGTGAATTTGCCAAATGCTTTTCCTTCATATATTGAGACAATCAAATGGTGAATTGCACTGACTGCTTTTTTTTTTTTTTTTTTTTTTGATGGAGTCTTGCTCTGTTGCCCAGGCTAGAGTACAGTAGCCTGATCTCTGCTCACTGCAACCTCCACTTCCCAGGTTCAAGCAATTCTCCTGCCTCAACCACCTGAGTAGCTGGGATTACAGGTGCCCACCACTGTATCAGGCTAATTTTTGTATTTTCACTAGAAATGAGGTTTCACCATGTTGGCCATGGTTGGCCAGGCTGGTCTCAAACTCCTGACCTGAAGTGATCTGCTTGCCTCAGCCTCCCGAAGTGCTGAAATTATAGGTGTGAGCCCCGTGCCCCGCTATTGACTGCTTTTTAAAAGTTAAACCAGTGTTCCACTCCTGGGATAATTCATACTTGGTGGTGAAATAGTAACTTTGTCTATACCTTTTGGATTTGATTGCTAAAATTTTAAGAATTTTTGCACCTCTGTTTCCGAAGGATATTATCTACAATTTTTTAAATGTTTTTGTTCAGTTTTGTTACCAGGATAATCCTGACTTCATAGAATGAGTTCAAAGCATTTCTTTTTCTTTGATTTTTTGGAAGAGTTTTTGTAGATTTTGTAGTTACAGGTTTGGAGGCAAATCCAGTCTTTTTAATTTCCTCTTGGCTAGGAGCAGAAATCTGTTCTTTTGATTTCTTTTAAATGTTTTAAAAATCATTTATACATATACATAGCATAAAAATTCAAGTAGATCTTAAACAGATATTTTAAATACAACCAGACATTATATTTATATTGTTTTATACATTTGTTGAGATACATTTGTTTAGATATATTGACATATTTTTCCTTTCCATTGTTCTTTATTCCTGCATCTCCAAACTCATACCTAGAATAATTTTATCTCTACCTGAAAAATGCCCTTTAGTGATTCATTTTATTTCTTTTAGTGAAAGTTTGCTGGTGATGAATTCTACCAGATTTTCTTTTTTTTTTTCTGGTCTAAAGATGGCTTTGTTTTACCTTCATTCTTGGAGTATATTTTGGCTGGAAAAGACCTTCTAGGTGGGCCGTTATGTTAGCACTTTGAAGATACCATTCCAATGCCATCTATTTCATTTGCTTATATTGTCCCGTCAACTGTCAACCTAATGGTTGTTCCTTTGAAGAAAATTTGTCTTTTTGGTTGTTCTTGTTAATAAAAGTGTTTTCTTCTTGTTCTCTTTTTCTTTTTCTTCAGCTTCACTGAGATGTTCCTGGGACTGGATTTCTTTTGATTTTCTTTTATTTTTCCTTTTTTTTTTTT
>NW_012107753.1:455653-456559 GCF_000951045.1 Mandrillus leucophaeus | reverse complement strand
ATTTCTCTCTAAAGTCAGATTACAACAGCTTTATAGCAAGGAACATCAATGTAGAATATGGGATTCAAACATTTAAAAAACAAATGGTATATGAACTTAAGAAATAGTTTCCCTCAGGTGATAGTATCATGGTCTGTCCTGGACCCAGATTTCAAAGCCTCCCTCTAAACCATTGTGAGATATTTATCCTATGATCTAACTTTCCTAGCCAAAAAAGTAATGGAACATTTCTTTCCCATATATTCCGATATGAAGACTGATTTCTTAAATAGATGGGTCATAAACTCCATAAACACGTATTATCCCCTAAAATTATCTGCAGTCACTCCAAACTATATCTTCCAGAAAATGGATGTCAACAATTCAAAGTCTTGGAAAGGCTATGGTTCATTTAGTTTCACTTAGCATTAACAAGTTTATTTTCCATTTCCAAATAAGCAAAAGAAAAAAACAAACAACCCCATCAAAAAGTGGGCAAAAGATATGAACAGACACTTCTCAAAAGAAGACATTCATACAGCCACCAGACACATGAAAAAATGCTTATTATCACTCATCATCAGAGAAATGCAAATCAAAACCACAATGAGATACCATCTCACACCTGTTAGAATGGCAATCATTAAAAAATCAGGAAACAACAGGTGCTGGATAGGATGTAGAGAAATAGGAACACTTTTACATTGTTGGTGGGACTGTAAACTAGTTCAACCACTGTGGAAAACAGTGTGGTGATTCCTCAAGGATCTAGAACTAGAAATACCATTTGATCCAGCCATCCCACTACTGGGGATATACCCAGAGGATTATAAGTCATGCTGCTATAAAGACACACGCACACGTATGTTTATTGTGGCACTATTCACAATAGCAAAGACTTGGAATCAACCCAAATGTCCATCAGTG
>NW_012107753.1:444548-449288 GCF_000951045.1 Mandrillus leucophaeus | reverse complement strand
TTATTGGAGGACCTGCTCCATACCTAGAAGTGAGATTGCTGGATTATATACTAACTCTTAGTGACATTTTGTGGTTTTACTGTGCATGTCTTGTACCTGATCTTTTGTCACGTCTATTCCTAAGTATTTCAGTTTCCTATGCTCTTGTAAATGGCATTTTAAATTTCAATTTTCTATAGTTTGTTGCTAGTCTGTAAAATGCAATTGATTTTTGTATATCGATCTTATATCCTGAAACCTTGCCAAACCCACTTGTTACTCTTATTATCTTTTGTTTTCCTGGTAGATTTATTTAGATTTTCTACATACATAAACAAGTCATCTGCAAATAAAGACTATTTTACTTCTTCCTTTTCAATCCACGCCCCATTTCATTTATTTTTCTTGCCGGATCATGTTGTATAGAATATGCAGTAAAATGTTAAATAGAAGTAGTGAGAGGCAAATGTCCATCTTCTTTCTCATCATGGGACAACGTCTTAAATCTTCATTATAATGTTAGCTGTTGATCCATCTTAGAGACCCTTTACCAGGTAGAAAATGTTCCTACTCTTAGTTTGCTGAGAGTTCTTTCATTTAAATCAGGAATGGATGGTGAATTTGCCAAATGCTTTTCCTTCATATATTGAGACAATCAAATGGTGAATTGCACTGACTGCTTTTTTTTTTTTTTTTTTTTTTGATGGAGTCTTGCTCTGTTGCCCAGGCTAGAGTACAGTAGCCTGATCTCTGCTCACTGCAACCTCCACTTCCCAGGTTCAAGCAATTCTCCTGCCTCAACCACCTGAGTAGCTGGGATTACAGGTGCCCACCACTGTATCAGGCTAATTTTTGTATTTTCACTAGAAATGAGGTTTCACCATGTTGGCCATGGTTGGCCAGGCTGGTCTCAAACTCCTGACCTGAAGTGATCTGCTTGCCTCAGCCTCCCGAAGTGCTGAAATTATAGGTGTGAGCCCCGTGCCCCGCTATTGACTGCTTTTTAAAAGTTAAACCAGTGTTCCACTCCTGGGATAATTCATACTTGGTGGTGAAATAGTAACTTTGTCTATACCTTTTGGATTTGATTGCTAAAATTTTAAGAATTTTTGCACCTCTGTTTCCGAAGGATATTATCTACAATTTTTTAAATGTTTTTGTTCAGTTTTGTTACCAGGATAATCCTGACTTCATAGAATGAGTTCAAAGCATTTCTTTTTCTTTGATTTTTTGGAAGAGTTTTTGTAGATTTTGTAGTTACAGGTTTGGAGGCAAATCCAGTCTTTTTAATTTCCTCTTGGCTAGGAGCAGAAATCTGTTCTTTTGATTTCTTTTAAATGTTTTAAAAATCATTTATACATATACATAGCATAAAAATTCAAGTAGATCTTAAACAGATATTTTAAATACAACCAGACATTATATTTATATTGTTTTATACATTTGTTGAGATACATTTGTTTAGATATATTGACATATTTTTCCTTTCCATTGTTCTTTATTCCTGCATCTCCAAACTCATACCTAGAATAATTTTATCTCTACCTGAAAAATGCCCTTTAGTGATTCATTTTATTTCTTTTAGTGAAAGTTTGCTGGTGATGAATTCTACCAGATTTTCTTTTTTTTTTTCTGGTCTAAAGATGGCTTTGTTTTACCTTCATTCTTGGAGTATATTTTGGCTGGAAAAGACCTTCTAGGTGGGCCGTTATGTTAGCACTTTGAAGATACCATTCCAATGCCATCTATTTCATTTGCTTATATTGTCCCGTCAACTGTCAACCTAATGGTTGTTCCTTTGAAGAAAATTTGTCTTTTTGGTTGTTCTTGTTAATAAAAGTGTTTTCTTCTTGTTCTCTTTTTCTTTTTCTTCAGCTTCACTGAGATGTTCCTGGGACTGGATTTCTTTTGATTTTCTTTTATTTTTCCTTTTTTTTTTTTTAAAAAAAATAATAGATGGGGTCTTTCTATGTTGTCCAGGCTGGCCTGGAACTCCTGGGCTCAAGAAATCCTCCTGCCTCAGCCTGAATTTCTTTGTATTTGTCCGGCTTCATAGGGCTTCTTGAATCTGAGTCTGTTTTTTTTTTTTTTAAATAAACTTTTATTTTAGATTTAGGGGGTACATATGCAGGTTTGTTACATGGGTATATTATGTGAAGCTGAGGTTTGGGGTATAAATGATTCTGTCACTCAGGTACTGAGAATAGTACCCAGTCAATAGTTTTTCAGCCCTTATCCCTCATCCACTCTCTAGTAGTCTCCAGTGTCTATTCTTCCCATCTTCATGTCCATGTGTAACCAATGCTTAGCTCCCACTTGTAAGTGAGAACATGTATTTATTTTTCTGTTTCTGCATTAATTTGCCTAGGATAATGGCTTTCAGCTGCATCCATGTTGCTGCAAAGGACATAATTTTCTTCTTTTTTATGTCTGCATAGTATTCCATGGTGTATATGTACCACATTTTCTTCACCCAATACACCATTGTTGGGCATCTAAGTTGATTCCGTGTATTTGTTATTGAGAATAGTGCTGCAATAAATGTACAAGTGCATATGTCTTTTTGGTAGAATTATTTATTTTTCTGTGGGTATATACCAAGTAACAGGATTGCTGGGTCAAATGATAGTTCTAAGTTCTTTAAGAAATCTCCAAAACTGCTTTCCACAGTGGCTGAACTAATTTACATTTCCACCAACAGTGTGTAAGTCTTCCATTTTTCTCTGCAGCCTCACCAGTATCTGCTGTTTTTCACTTTTTAATGATAGCCATTTTGACTTGTATAAGATAGTGTCTCATTGTGGTCTTAATTTGCATTTTCTGATGATTAGTCATGTGGAGCATTTTTTCATTTGTTTGTTGGCTGCTTGTATGTCTTCATTTGAGAAGTGTTGCTCGTGTCTTTTGCTCACTTTTTAATGGGGTTATTTTTCACTTGTTGAATTGTTTAAGTTCCTCATAGATTCTGGAAATTAGACCTTTGTCAGATGCAAGGTTTGCAGATATTTTCTCCCATTCTTTAGGTTGTTCGTTTACTCTGTTGATAGTTTATTTTACCCTGCAGAAGCTCTTTAGTTTAATAAGGTCCCATTTGTCAACTTTCGTTTTTGTTGCAATTGCTTTTGAGGATGTAGTCATAAACTTCTTCCCAAGGCTAATGTCCAGAATGGAATTTCCTGGGTTTTCTTCTAGGAATCTTATAATTTGAGGTCTTACATTTAAATCTTTAATCCATCTTAAGTTAATTTTCGTATGTGGTGAAAGGTAGGGGTCCAGTTTTATTCTTCTGCATATAGCTAGGCCACTATCTCAGCATCATTTATTGACTAGAGATTCCTTTTCCCATTGCTTATTTTTGTCAGTGTATCAAAGATCAGACAGCTGTAGGTGTGTGGCTCTATTTCTGAGTTCTCTATTCTGTTCCATTGGTCTATGTGTCTGTTTCTGTACCAGTATCATACTGTTTTGATTACTGTAGTCTTACAGTATAGTTTGAAGTTGGGTAATGTAATGCTTCCAGTTTTGTTCTTTTTGCTTAGGATCACTTTGACTATATGAGCTCTTTTATGGCTTCACGTAAATTTTAGAATAGTTTTTTCTAGTTCTGTGTAAAATGATATTGGTAGTTTGATTGGAATAGTATTGAATCTGTAAAGTGCTTTGGGGAGTATGGCCATTTTAACAATATTGATTCTTCCAGTCCATGAGATGGAATGTTTTTCCACCTGTCTGTGTCATCTATGATTGAATCTGAGTCTTTTTGCCATTCATAAGTTTGGGAAAGTTCTGAGATATAACTTGTGTTCTATTCTTCCTCTCCTTTTCTTTAAGAACTCAAGTTATGCTTTATTAGATTATGTCACTGCATCCTTTAGTCATTCATCCTCTCTTCTCTATTTTTTACTATTTTATCTCTTTGTGATTCATTATTGGAATTTTCTTCCACCCTAACCAATGTATTAATTCTTCCTTCAACTATGTCCAATTCCTATTAAACAGTTTATCCAGTGAATTCTTCATATAGGTCTTTGTTAGTTTAATAAAATTTTTTTTTGTTACTCTTTTTTGGTTTCCAAGCCTCTTCTGAAATTTTCAGTTTTGTCTTTTAAACATATATATTTTAAAGTCTATATTTGATAAATCCAATATATGAAACCTTTCCATTTCTCTTCATATTGTCAGTTGTTTCCTCAGAATTTTGTTCAAGATTTCTTTTTTTATAATCCTGCTAGACATTATGTCCTAGGCATTGAATTTAAAATTTTGTGTATAGAAATAAGCACAGACCTATGACAATATTATATTCTTTCAAAGAATATGTGTATTTGCTACTGTTAAGCTCCTGGTATCTCTAGCTTTTCCAAACTAACACTGGACTCTAGTATTCTGGCATCAAAGTAAGTGACTTTCATCAGGATTATTCCCACCGCTTCTCTGCATGCTCTGGGCTAAGTACCATGAAGTTGGAAATTGTGTAGCACAGCCTCTCAGATATTCAGGTATACCTTCGGTACTCAGAAAATTTCCCCAAAGTAAAGTTAACCCAAACACTGGGATTCCTTTCCAGGACTTCCATCTTGCCCTAGAATCTAGTCCAATAGTGTGTCACCATCTGGTTAGCAATTTTATGTGTTTAAGATATTTGTTTATATAAATATCTTGTCCAGATATTATAGTTGTTCTTCATGAAAGGCTTCAGTCCGAATTATTTGTTTTGCCATTACCATAATCAGAAGTTGGGAAACTTTCCTTTTTTTTTTT
>NW_012107753.1:437808-439628 GCF_000951045.1 Mandrillus leucophaeus | reverse complement strand
TTGGCTATTAAGCTATTTGGCTATTAAAGCTGAAAATTCTCAAGGGCAGGAATAGTTTGTTTACCGCCCAATTCTTAGTTTCCTCTTTGTTCTTTGGACTTCTTGAGATTTTCTTCCTTTCTTATCTAGCAAAGTATGCATTTGATGGCTACTTATTATATTTGTATCTTGCATTTTTAGTTGCTTTTAGAAGAAGAATTTTCACATTATTTAGCTTGCTATACTGAGTGAAATGGAATTTTTTTTCAATCAGAAAAGAAAAACAGTCACAGTCATTTAAAGAAAAAAATCCACTAAGCAATAAATCTGCTAGATTTTTATAGGTCTTCATTTTGAGTTTGTATTTATTTTGTGAAGCTTTTTCTTATGAAAGCAATTGATATTAGAAGATGTTCTTTCTTACATTATAGTTTTATTTTTGCTTAACTGTCATGTAGATACACAAATGCATGTGTGTTGGAAGATCTTTCCTAATTTGAATATGTTCTTTCACCCTTTCCCTTTTACAGACACTCTTGGTTAATTTACTGTTAAACATTACAAAATTATCTCAGTTTGTTATTTTTCCAATATAAAGTTTTATATTTGTATTTAGATAGAGTTCCACATTGAACCTAAATTCAAGCTAAAATCCACTCCTGTTGAGACATTTTTGAGTGTGTCTGGAGGAATAATTACACATGGCCTATCAGGAGCATCTTTAAAGGATGGGATAAGATCTTCTTGGAAATACCACTCTCTTAATGAAGACAGCAGCACATAAGTAAATTTGGGTCTGTAATATGCTTTGATTGTCAGGGATGAGAGTTGTATCTGATCTCAACTGGCCATTTGCTATTGAGATTTTCTTTCTGACCCAGCACCCTCTCTCAGAAAGATGGTCTCTAATTATAATGGTAGAAACAAAGTAGGCTGAAATTAATAAATTAAAAAGTGCTTCATTAATGAAAAGTGATTCTCCATCATAGGCGGAGACATTACAGGGGTAAGTGATTCATTTTTATTATCCACATGATAAAGAAAAATGCAAAAGGGACGAGAGACATATTCTACCCCCAGTGGCTTAGGGGCATTAATGAATCCAGAAAATACATTATCGCTGGCATTTTTGAAGATTCCTGTATATTGCTCATGGCAGCAAAAATTCACAGGAGATAGGGTAACCAGGGATATTTGATAGCAGCCAGGCTGCAGGGGGATATTGCAGCTTAATAACCACCAAAAGTGAGATTGTACCCTTGGCTCTAGTATCAGCTTTCTTACGTTGTAAATGGTGGCAGCGAGGTACTGTCAGATGACTTTATGGAAGCAAAAGCCATGGTAAGAGCCCTCGCTAAAAAGAATGAAAAAGAATGAATCAAGAAAGGAGAAGCAGATGAGACATCACACAGATTGGCGATTGCCAGGGGCTGCGGAGAGCGGGAATAGAGAGAAACTGCTTAATAGGTTAGGGGTTTTACTTTGGAGTGATAGAAATGTTTTGGAACTAGATAAGGGTAGTGGCTGTAACACTTTGAGAATGTACTAAATGGCACTGAGCTGCTCACTTTAACATGGTTAGTTTTATGTTATCTGAATTTCACTTCAATAAATTATTTTGAAAATATAAAAGAGAAGCAGAGAGATACTCTTTCAAGTATAATACCCCAAGACCTACCCCAAATAATGGATGATTTTTTGATAGGGGATAGAGACTTTCCAACATCAGAGATATTAAAAGCCCAAGAAACATAGTTTTTATTATTTTGAAACTGACTCAGCAATGGATGCACTGGGGAAATGTACATTTCATACCATTTAAAATATTTTGTTCCTATGTT
>NW_012107753.1:430700-432848 GCF_000951045.1 Mandrillus leucophaeus | reverse complement strand
TTTTTTTTTTTGACATTTTCTTCATTAAAAATTTGGATTAAATAATATTTCTATGTAATCAGCTTATTTTTTTCTGTCAGTCATTTATACATGTCGTCTTCTGTCTTCCTTTTCCATGATATTGTTTTTGCTATGGTATTTCTAAATGTTTATTCTTTTGTGGATTCAGTCTGATACCTTAATATGGGTTTCATTGTTTTCATTAGTTTTGAAGATTTCTTAGCCTTTATTTTTATTAGACGTACACTGGACCTTCTCACTCTAACCTCTGTGTTTTTTCATCTATTTCAGGATTCCTGTATCTTGATCTCCTCTGCTGCATCCTAGATAAATTTCTCATATCTGTACTCTAGTCTACTTAGTCTCTATTCAGCTATTTTTAAATTTGCTGTTTGTTTTACCCATTGAGTTTTTAATTTCAGTGACTTTATTTTGTAGAACTTATTTTGATCTTTTAAAAAACCATTGTGCTCTTTTTGGTATTGTCTTGTGTTGACTTCAATTAAAAAAATAGTCTCAAATCATTGTTTAACTAAATAAGTCAACAGAATTATAAGATGGATTATGTCTTTATGCATAAATGAAAGAAGAAATTCTAAAGTTATTCTTCTGGACTTACTATAAATATCTCAAAGTAATTTACCAATTTAAATAGTATTAGTTAGGCAAAACACATGCAAGAACATTTGGAAGATACATTGCATAAAACACAGCAATAATCTTCAAAGTCTGAATGTCTTAAAAGGCTTGTTTGTTTAAATAGCACTTCCAAGGATGTGCTATGGAATAGAACAGGATTATACACTTATACAAATCTCTATATGGGAAAGAAGAATCATATTGAGATGATTTTGTAAATGTTCTCAATTTACCACATAATCAGAACTAAATGCAAGATATAAAATTGTATCTGTTCCTTTGTTACCTTGGAGGACGAAGGAACATTTTATTCTATCTTTCTGATACTCCTTTGATAGGCATTTGGGAGGGGCTATAGTTTTAAGTCTAAGTGCTGAAACACTGACAATGAATATGGAAGGAATAACTTTTTTCCCCACCCACACCACAGCCCAGGTTAAGAGCTATGATCATGTTGCCTTCCCATCCAGGCATTCAGAGAACATATTTTTCTATTATACTCTTTCGTGACTGTAAGCTATTCAAAGATGTGACCTCTCAGTTCCTGCTTCCTCTTCATGCAACCCTGACTGCTCCCCTTAGTTGGCTATTAAGCTATTTGGCTATTAAAGCTGAAAATTCTCAAGGGCAGGAATAGTTTGTTTACCGCCCAATTCTTAGTTTCCTCTTTGTTCTTTGGACTTCTTGAGATTTTCTTCCTTTCTTATCTAGCAAAGTATGCATTTGATGGCTACTTACTATATTTGTATCTTGCATTTTTAGTTGCTTTTAGAAGAAGAATTTTCACATTATTTAGCTTGCTATACTGAGTGAAATGGAATTTTTTTTCAATCAGAAAAGAAAAACAGTCACAGTCATTTAAAGAAAAAAATCCACTAAGCAATAAATCTGCTAGATTTTTATAGGTCTTCATTTTGAGTTTGTATTTATTTTGTGAAGCTTTTTCTTATGAAAGCAATTGATATTAGAAGATGTTCTTTCTTACATTATAGTTTTATTTTTGCTTCACTGTCATGTAGATACACAAATGCATGTGTGTTGGAAGATCTTTCCTAATTTGAATATGTTCTTTCACCCTTTCCCTTTTACAGACACTCTTGGTTAATTTACTGTTAAACATTACAAAATTATCTCAGTTTGTTATTTTTCCAATATAAAGTTTTATATTTGTATTTAGATAGAGTTCCACATTGAACCTAAATTCAAGCTAAAATCCACTCCTGTTGAGACATTTTTGAGTGTGTCTGGAGGAATAATTACACATGGCCTATCAGGAGCATCTTTAAAGGATGGGATAAGATCTTCTTGGAAATACCACTCTCTTAATGAAGACAGCAGCACATAAGTAAATTTGGGTCTGTAATATGCTTTGATTGTCAGGGATGAGAGTTGTATCTGATCTCAACTGGCCATTTGCTATTGAGATTTTCTTTCTGACCCAGCACCCTCTCTCAGAAAGATGGTCTCTAATTATAATGGTAGAAACAAAGTAGGCTGAAATTAATAAAT
>NW_012107753.1:414852-428305 GCF_000951045.1 Mandrillus leucophaeus | reverse complement strand
TTTCGTTGTTGTTGTTGTTTGGATTTTAAGAAGCATCCATGTTCATAGATTCTACTTTGCTCTACAGAATTGCAAATTACTCATTCCTTACCACTTGACTCAAGTAGATGTCTCAGGGAATTGAAATTGACATTATGTAACTATTCTTAATTCAACCACCATTTGAGGTCATCTGATGACTGACTCTTTAGAAATGCTTTTTATGTTTCTTCATATCTGAGCTGTCATTGATATGTGCATGGAAAAATTATTTTATCCTAGTCAACATATAGAAAGTGGCCAGTGGAGTTCTTCCTCAAAAGTGTAAAACGGGAAATTCATAAAATTGGGTTAATAAAATAATTTTTTCTAAATATAAACCAAGGACAGAAAAACCTTGGTGCCTCAGTCTCTTGTAGGCATCTGGCATAGAAAAGGCATTTCACTCAGTAAATCCATAATAAGTCCTGTGGCATTCTGGATTCATACCAATGAAATATCCAGCAGCTGATGATTCTATTCCATGTGCCTGGCATCCTACACTCCAGTGTTTTCAATTGTTGGAATCTTGTTCATCATCCCAAATCAAACTTTCAAAGAATTATGTTAACTAAAACACAAACAGCGACAATGACAACTGGCAATTAGTTCTAGCTATTGTGAGCGTGATTCTGCTCTAAATGCTTTATAGGTCTGTGTCCAAAGTATTATTATTTCTTCCATTGTACAGATGAGAACACTAACGTTTGGTGAGGTCAATAATACCCCCAGAGTTCTACTGACCTCCTAGCCATTCCAAGTCAATTTAGTCCCTACCTCCTGTGACTGGCCACCCACTACAGAAATTTGATAATCTTATCTTGATATATCTCTTCATCTAGCTCCCATAAATACTCTGGCTCATAATTCTAGTATAAATTGAGGGAATGGCCTGCGTCACTCAGCTTTATACCAAATGTGGTGCAGAGGGAAATGCTTTGCATATGATAGAATCTTTCATAATTATTTTCACATTTTGAAAATTACTGACATTGATGTTAAAGAAAAGTACCTAGATTTGGGTATAGACCACCCAGTATCTATTCAATGAATAGCTAATGATTTATTAGTTCTAAGTTTCCCAAGCAATAGTTCAACTTGAGTTGGCACAGATAGGATACTCATATTATAGTTTAGAAACAAGATTCCCAACCAGCATACTTGGTCCAAAGTATGAAAGTCATTAGAAAAGGTCATTTAGAAAGTCATTAATACCAATTTTTCATTTACAAAACTATGCATAAACTGCTTAAGAAAACAAGAGACCTGGTGAGGATTTTTTATGATTAATATACAAGGCTATTTCCACAAAACTTTATATTTATTTGCCTTGGGAGACAAGGAGACCATGACCATATCACCTCACCAGTGTTCTTAATCTGTGGCAATTTTGTGTCACTAGTTTTTTTTTTTTTTTCCCTCTTAGTTTGAGGTAAATTTATTCTGTGATCACATTGTTATTCTGCCAACTTTGTTCTCATAGAATAACTAAATATATAGATATTTTGGTGACTAGAAAAAGATTATATTTCCTTCTCTCATCTCTAGTGAAAGAGAGAGAAATTATGAGAATCGTTCATAATTCAGTTTGAAAGTAGAAAGCCCCAAAGAATTTTTATGGACTTTTCTTCCAAGAAGATATCGTTAGTGTGTTATTTGATCATCTCCACATTTGGAAGCATGTTCTTTACATCTCTGTTTAGTGTGGATTGGGCTGGTGTTCTTCTGCTAGGTAGACAACTGTTACTCCCTCTGAGGGACAGACTGCTACTTTCCCACCAAAATCGATGACCCTCATCTTCCATAGCAATCATACCGAGGCTGGCACATTACTGCACAGCACGTTTCCAGAAGTTTAGCATGCCACTTCTTGGTCTGTGATTTTAGACATTGACTGTACCTCCTCCATGTTCTCCTGCTTTCCCACCAGCAGGAAGCTAGATGAGGTGGAAATTCAGGTCTGATCATATAAATAGTGACAATGCCAAGGATATAGAAGGAATTTGGTCTATGAATGATCTCAAAGAATAAGGTTTTCCTGAAAACCTGGCGTGAACTCATGTGGACCTTTATGGGAGAAAGACATGGGCTGCTCTGATCAATAGGCCACTGGATGTTGGACATCATTTACAGTAGTTTAGTCTTATCCTGACAAATACACCCAGTCTGTGAGTGGATATCCCCATACTACAGGGATTATAGCACTAACACGAGAACAGAAAATCAAACGCCACATGTTCTCACTCATAATTGGGAGTTGAATAATGGGAACACATGGATACAGGGAGGGGAACATCACACACCAGAACCTGTCAGGGCATTGGAGGCTAGGGGAGGGAGAGTATTAGGTGAAACACCTAATGTAGATGACGGGTTGATGAGTGCAGCAAACCACCATGGCACATGTATACCTATGTAACAAACCTGCACGTTCTGTACATGTGTACCAGAATTTAAAACATAATAAAATAAATAAATAAATAAATAAATAAATAAATATTTATCAGTTTCACCTTTTACCTATGAGTTTTTTATTTGCCTAGAATTGACTTTGTCTTAATGCTGTCCTAACACAATTTATTGAATAGTTCCTCTTCTGTCCCTCTTCCATTCTGCCATAAATTAATTTTTAATACATATATTACTTTGTTTCTGTTTTCTTTATTTGATTGAACTCAGTCTTTTCCAAATATATACAATTAGTTTACATAATATGCATACAATTTTGTATACAGTTTATTTCAAAAGTTACAAAACCACTTTCCAGATTTCCACAGTTTTGCAACTATAATATTTATGCCTACGTACATTTTTACAACATGTGTTCTATCCATTTGCTTACTGTTGGCCAGTTTGCTTTTCTCAATATATTTGATATTATGGAGAATGCTAAATGATTATTTCATGCATATATCTTTTTACTCTGCTGAATAATATCCTTAGATTATAATCATAAGGATAGAAATACTGGTAAGATCAAAGATATTTTATGGTTTTGAATATTATAAATGAAATATTGCCATACTCCATTCCAAATGATGATTTCACTTTAATATTTTTAAGTCCCTGCTTCCAAGTTGTTAGTAATAAATGATATGTTAGCTGAGTTTTAATTTAAATTTATTTGATTGCCTATAAAGCTAAACAAGTCTCCACAAGTCTCTTTATTGTGCCTTTCTCTTCATGAGTGGGCCTTCTGCTCATTCTCTTTATACTGAAGTCTTAATGTTCACATGCAGATTTGAATGAGCTCTCTATAGACAATAGGTTTATACTAGATAATATATAATTCAATTTTTTAAGAACCAAATTTATTTTAAGCTCCTACCTAGCTTTTCTTTCTTTCTTTTTTTTTTTTTTTTCATTTCATCATAAGGAACCCATCACTCAAGATTAATCTTGAATTTTTGAATAGAGGTAATGGATGCTTTTTTCAGCTGCATTTTGGCACAGACATGGCATCATCTCTCTGAAACCACTGTCACTTATACCGCTGGGAACTGGAGATTGAATTACTGCTCTGCTTGGAGTTACCCGCAAAGACTGGCTTCAAAGATGAGGGTTTAAGTTTTATCCCATTCACAGCAGTGGCAGGCATGGAAGTAGAGCACAGTGAGTTATCATCATCCTTTTCTGAGCACCCAGCTTAGCTGGTACTCACATCTGACAGTGCTCAGCTTTTAGGTGAAGGAACATCAAGTGCTATGTTAGTTAATTACACCAAGCTCAGAACGTGACTTCTGTACTACCTGGGAGGAGACGCACACGCAGCCTTTACTACTTCACATTGGTTATTCACCAGCACGCAGTAAACCACAAAAGTTTCCTTGGACTGAACCCCAAGAAGAACTAAAAGATCTCATGCTTCTTTCACTCATTTTAGCTAAAATGTACCCCTTTCACTAGTCTAGGTTTCATGATGGAAAGTGTTTTACAGATAACATCATGGCCCCTCATTCTCCCTCTCCCCACCCTCACACAGCTAGTGAGTCTTGCTCATTCAGGATTCACACACTTTGGGTATATCCTCTCTTCTTTAGCTATATTGTTATCACTCATCTGGATTACTTTAATTCCTCAGTACAGCTCTCTGCTTCCATTTTTTTCTGACTTTTGCTTCTGATATTAGTGAGAAGATTTTAAACTACAAATACAGAAACTCAAACTATGCTAATAAAACAAAATTAAACCAACAGAACTTATAGAACCAAAGAATTGCAGTAAGAGAGTTGGCTTCAAATATAGCTGGATACAGGGGCTCAGATGATGCCATCAGGATTCTGTTTCTCTATTAATCCTCAGCTCTACTTTCTGACACTTTTGCTTATAATCTTAATCATACTGTTTTATAATTATGATTAGATATCTTTTCTCTCCTAGATTTTGAGCAATTTGAAGGCAGAAATCATTTTAATTGTCTACTTTCTCCGCCAAACTCTGTACTATAGCTCCTAGCTAATGCCTGAACAAATACATGTTGATTAACTGAATGCATGCATGAAATAAGATCCCAGATTTTTGTGTTAAAAGGTTATTGAAGGTCTGATGTTTCCAACCAAACGAATCTAGTTGCTCAAAAAGTAATTTGTGCTGAGGGACCTCATCTAATAATGTGGCTCAACAGGGTGGCAGAAACATGTTGGCACAGTAATTTATTTGCAATGCTGAAGACATTCTGCGGTTTGGAAGCATTTCCAAATAGTGCAGTGAAACATTATATAACAATCCAAGAGATTAAAGGCCTGAATAATGCAGTATATTAAAAGTATTTCCTTCTGGGACTTGGATCCCCTGGCTCCCATCCAGTACTCTGCATTTCTAACTACGTATATGTGAACAGTTGCTTTAAGACTCACACATTTTAGATAAGACAGGGCATAGTATGTGTTCATGAAATATATGTTTGAATACATTTTAATTTTTGGTATGTTTCCCTCTCATGGATATCTACAAAATGGTTATTAAAGAACAGAAGACAACCATTTTAGCAAGACGTGAACTATTATGATCAAGCGTACCCTGAAACTTTTTACTATGTGGCCTCTTTCTCAGAGCAACTGTAGATTACTGCTTTCTTTTCTACTGACTCCCTCAAGTCCTTACCAAAGAAGTGATTATTTTCACTAAGACAAGGGCATCAGAGTCACAGAATTCTGGGAGACACTATTCACACATAAAACAATGTAGTCACACGAAATTCACTTGTGTTTACTAGGTTCTGATGTCTGTAAGTCAAGCTAGAAGTAGAATTGTGGTGCAAACAGCAACACCTACCACAAAAATGCTCTTATGGGTACCACCACACCAAATATAAACAAGATTCCAGGTGTATACACAAGGAGTATGCCCTGTTGCAAAAGACCATACACAAGGGCCTTTTGTGTTGTAATGAGGTGCAAAGTTATGTGAATGCCATGGGAAAAGATTAAGGTGTAGATTTTCTTTTTGTGGATTATATAACAGTGATATGAAAGTTAGTTTATTATCTTTATCAGCAAATGCTGACTTACTGTGCAAGAAATTAAAGGTCAAACTCTAACATATAGATTCAATCCAAAGAAAACTGAACTTTCCTCAGATGAAAGACATGGTCTCTGTCAAAAGATGCTGTATGAAGTCATATGCCCATTAGTGATTTTTATTTCATGTATTAAATTATCATCAAAATGACGGTAACATTCAGAACCCTATGAGATGCACCTAATGGTGCCATCTAGCAGAGATGCCACAGTTCAGGTGTGCTCTTTATTATCAGAATCATTCTTTTACATATACACACACACATTTGTAAATAATATATATTCTAGACTAATAGGTTTATCTTTACCCAAGGTATTAGGGTATAAGGTCTTAAGACTAGGAACTGACTCAGAGATCATCTAGTTTCACTGTTTCATTTTGCAGGTTAAAGGAGTAATAAAGAAATATTCATTAGGTATTACAAACTAGCTACAAAATACCGAATACCAATTATTTAGGCCAAGTGGGAGCCTATTAATGATTTGCCAATGCATCCAGTCCCCCTGCAGTGATAATTTACCACAATTATTGAACAGTTTTCCAAAATGCCTTGTTTCTCATTTAGGGCTTTTCATTTTCTATAGCGGTTTCATAATTTTCAGAAATGTGAGACAAATAGTTGGCCATTCAGTGGTGGCGGGGGCAGTGATGAAATTGTCTGCAGGTATCCAAATAGACACAACATTTTAGGGCCCCCCCCACTTCAGTGGTCCACTTTGAACTGTAGATGATTGTTTTCTTTTTCTTTTTCACTTCACTGGAAAGATATTTTGTCCATTTTCTTCTGCTTCGTATCCTGAGTTAATCTGAAAGAAGATTCTGATCTACATTTTTGGCTCTTTAACGAGTAGATTTCTTGATATAGTCTCAAGTGTTAGTTCTTTGATCTTCTACCGAAGCCTGCTACCCACAGAGGGAGTTATTGTGTATGCTGGGGTTCGGGGAAAAGTGTGCTTTCAATAACCCTACCTCTGTTCTATGTTACTGCTCAGATCTTTATCTCACGTCCCTTAGTATTTTGTAAACCCTTTTCAGCTGTTGCCAGCATTACTCGCTGATAGCTTAACTACATGATGGGAGATGTGTTTATGAACAATGGAGAGTGTCTTCCATTCATCTTTGGGCTTTTCATGATAAACAACCGATTTTCTTAATAGTTAACCTCACGTGTTTTGAAAAGACATATGAAAAGACTATGCTGAAGGATTAAGGAAATGCTGACTCTCTCAAACAAAATCCAGAACTTCAAAAGATTTCTCACTGGAAGCAGAGTCCCCACGGAGACGTCCATTTTGAACAAAGTGACTCCAACCTTGTTCTCTGGAGTTTCCACTTTCCCATGGTGCTGGTGGTAGGGGAGAAAGTTCTTTCTACATTTTACGTTATTTTTTTTCCTCTCAGTACAACTAAGCCAGGCTAGATTTTCAGAGACTTTTATATACAAAGAACAAAAAGGAAATAAATGCAGGAAATACATGATGGACTTTCTTTTAGTGAAAGATATGTAGATCTCCTTCAGGGCCAGGAATTAGCCTTATTTCTCTAAATCCCTGACACTTAGGACAAATCTTGACACATAACAACTGTTTTATATCTTGAATTAATGAACATTCCAGTGACTAAAATATGTGAGTAATCTGGATAACAGAGTACCCATGGCTGGCGTGCAAGTAGATTCTTTAAGTTTCTAAACCACTGCCCCGAAAGACTGGACTAATTTTATAATCCCCTTGCTTTGCTTTCTTGTGTCCTAGGTCTGGCCTCTGGAGAAGTGGAGATCACTATCTTAAAACCCTCACCCTTCAGTTGCCTCCTGGACATGCAGGCAAAGCCATGGTGAGGAGAGGCGGATCCTATTCTGCTGCTCAAGGAGGCTCCAGGCTGTTGAACAGACAGATGACACCCTGAATGTCTCCATCTCCACCAACCCATGCCCTACGGTGCAGGCAGAATAGTCTTTCAAAATACCAAAAGGATCACTCCATTCCTTTGCTCAGAAAACCAAATACCGCATGTTCTCACTCAAAGGTGGGAATTGAACAATGAGATCACTTGAACACAGGAAGGGGAACATCACACACCGCGTCCTATTGTGGGGAGTCGGGAGGGGGGAAGGATAGCATTAGGAGATATACCTAATGTCAATGGTGAGTTAATGGGTGCAGCACACCAACATGGCACATGTATACATACGTAACAAACCTGCACATTGTGCACATGTACCCTAGAACTTAAAGTATAATTAAAAAAAATAAAAAGAAAGAAAAAAAAACTCTTCAAAAATTTACTCTTACTTGTAGGCTAAAGCATAAAATTCTTGACAAGGATTACAACTATTTTTTAAATGGCATATATATATATATCTCTCTTTAATATGGCTTAAACAGTGTTTTTCAACTGACAAATCAGAAAATCAGTCAAATTAGTTGTCAAACTAAAATGTAATGTCAATTCAGTAAGTTGAGACCAGCATTTACAAAAATAAAATGCAGTGGAATATGTTAGTGTGTGCTGCATGTAGAAACAGTCAGTATTATTCATGAACTTAAAAACAAATGATGCTTATGTAACCATATGTAATATATTACATTACAAGTATAAACTATATTAAATATGACATGTAAATATCATATCACATTGTACATTACCTCAATATTTGCTGGAAATGATGAAAGTTTCTGAATGTACTATCTCTGAGAAATAACTGTGTCATGGGGATAGGGTACCTAAGCAGATTTTTGAAAGTTAAGCAGCATGACTCGTTCAAAGGAACACACTTCTAAGGAGGAATCTAGGCTTCTGTTATCAGCAGGACATTCTGCCCAGGTTTCTTTTCAAATCTGGCCATCATAGCCAAAGTTGGGCAATGATCCGCTGGGTCCACAAATCTTACAGTGAGAGCACTCAATGCAGAGAATTCTTATCAGGATTAAAGTTTCTTAGCAGTAGTCCCAAGTTCAGAATCTCAAACTCTTTTCAATTCTTTACCGCCACCCACTTCATAATGATGGCGTAGAGGACCTACCTTTGTAAATCGTCTTCCTAGGCAACTTTGTGATGTTTGAAAAATCTACAGTTTGCTGTATGTTTTAGGAGACTGTGAAGCATAAACTGTTTTTCTTAAGCCTATTGTAAATCAAGCCAGTCTGTTAAAAAAAATGCTTTGAAAGAAAACAGTGAATCTAATCTAGATGTCTTCTGGGGTTACAAAATGACTGAACAGACACCTTTTGGTTAATACATCACAGGAGTTACCAGAAATCAGATAATGTGCCTGGGAATGTTAGTCAGTTATTAAGAATTACCCTCAAAATTGTTCCAAAAGAGTTAATTTGATTTTATGTACCTACTAAAGAACACAACATTATATGTAAAGTTTGCCTGCATTTATGAAATTTAAGCTAAATACTGGCAATGGGAAGCCAAAAGCAGAATAACTGACTAAAATATCCCCCATAGAGACGAATCATTGAGATACGTATAAAAATAGGTGCAGAAATACAAAAATCATTTTAAATAATTTTTCACAGTCTATTGACAGCTGCAATTTGGAAAATTCTCACAAAAAATTTAAAACACTGAATTAAGTGGAGAGGATCCTGATTCCAGTCAAGAGTCAGTGTCTCAGTTCCAGCCATCCGAAAGTCAACGATGTAGGCCTGGACAAGGAGAGGTGCCAGGCTCTCAAGACCTCTGTTCCTAACTGGAACACAATGCTTTAGAGCAGATGGGCCTGCCTTTCAAGCTCTGTGCTACATGATTCCACGTCCACTTTATTCTCTCAGGCTGCTCATTAAGGTACTTATTTGCCATGGAAATTCAAATTATGTATCTATAGAGAACAAATTTAACATTAACATGAAGTTTTCCAACCTTAAAATTAAACTATTTTGCATGCAAATATTTAAGGAACAGCTGACTTAAGTTTTCTCTATTAAATATCATATAAATACAAAAAAAAAAAATCCTTATCCCCACATCAGGTTGTAGATAAAGTTGTTAATCATCAACTTGCACTGTTAAAAGCAATTGTGGTTGAACAGCTTTCAACTTTCACTGCAGCAATCTGTTTCAAGGTCAAGATTCAGATAGCCGCTTGATTTTTACATGTTGGATATGTGGGCAGTAAATCTATAGATAAATATTTTGGCAGTTAGGCATCACACTGATGACGCTGCATTTTGAGAGAGGTAAAGAGGAGAACTGACTACACAAATGTAGTTACATAATAACAAGAAAGAATTGCTTTATGGTGAAAGCTTTTGACTATATATCATTTCAAAAGGCCATATGCAAAGTGCTAAGTCATTCTATTACAACTGGGGTTACATTAGTTTGATGGTAAAGTTCATAGATAAGAGAAAAGTTACTCTTTAAACCACCCCCTCCCCTGCCTGAATGCTTGGTGACAGGATGTCATCGTTAATGATTTGAGTTCCCTAAAGAAAGCTCCGTAGCCTTAGGAGAAAGCTAATGACTGTAACAGAAATTTACTAGAAGGATTCGTTGTTTTTCTATACTTATACTAGACTGTATAGTACAAGAGGAAATTATTTTAAATAATATTTCATCTGATATTTATTGAGCATCTGAAACATTCCTGGCATTGTGCTTTACATATAAAGGAAAGAAAATGTTGAATAGATCACTAAATATTCTGCCAATCTTGGCCCTTCTAATTTTTTCTCTACAGAGGCAGTCCATTCCTTGTAAAACACAAATTTAGTCATCACGCCACTGCAAATGCACAAGCCTGTTCAGTGTCTCCCTGTTGTACTCTGGCTGATAAAATTCAAACTCCTTAGTGTGCTGTGTTAGACTTTCTTCATGTTGTAGGCCTAGCTTATCACCTCTAACAGCCTCACCTCTGTACTTCCTTGCCCATAAATTGAGCTTCATCATGTTACTTTAGCACCGTGAATAGAACTCCCTCTTTGGCTTATGGGAATTAGAATATGATATTTTCTCTATCTATATCTTTTCCTCTCTCTCTCTTTTTTTCTTCTTGCCCATCTTGCCTCTCTCTCTCTCTTCATTTGGTTAATTACTATTTCAGGTCTCAACCTTGATATGACGGTATTCTAGGAAACCTTCCATGGCTCCTTAGGAGTGGGGTCAGTGTCTTTGCTTCATGTGGTCTAACAGATGCTTGATTCAAAGCATCTAATGACTTCTGATCATGGAACTGACCACACTATGGTGTCTATGAATCTGTCATATGCACTCAGCTATTACAGGACTGTGTCTTGCTAGCACTGTATCCCCAGAAACTAATACAGCACGTGACTTAAAGTAAGTCTGTTCAATACATAATTATTAAATATAAGAGTAACACATATCATGGTCCTAGGGGGAGATGCAGGAAAACATTTTCTTTGTGTACCATGTTCATAACAGATTTTTACAAAAATTGTTCTGAAGACAAAGCACATTAAATTGTTAATCACCATGATTCCAAAGCCTAAGGTTTGTTCCAAGAGAGCTGTGGGCAGCAAAATATGGAATTATTTAAACTCTCTGGCAGTAACATTGGAATTGTGAGGAGATTGTTTAATATAACTACGTAGAGTAAGTCCCTGGGAGGAGTATGCCTATAAAAAGTAACTGTGCTTCCATTTTTAGACATCTCCCTTCAGCATGGTGCCAGGTACATGCCGTCTCTTGTTTGGCAGCCCAGCATAGAGTTACACCCTCTGCATTACATTTCATTCCCTTTATAATTTACATAATCCTTCTGCCTGTGCCTATCATTTTACAGAGCAAAAGGAATCCCATCATGAGTACACTAAGCCATATACTTGGCTGCATCACGCAAATGTTTTACCTGGATTATGTCTGGCAGTGCAAGCCTCCAAGTGATGATAATTTCATTGTACTTAACACAGTCTCCCCAGAGACAGTGGGAGCTGGGGGAGAGGATACCTGAGGTATAGAGAAATCAAGCCTGCTAAGCATAATCACCCTTGATAACTTGTCACCTTTCAACAACTTGTGCTTTTAGACATGCATTCTCATCTAGGGTATTTAAAACTTACCTATTTCAATAAGATGGTTCCAGTGTCAGCCCCCTTTGAAAACTTTATACTCACGCCAAACTATCACTGTGATCACTTGTGAAATACTGGCTTTGAGAGGAAAGATGGTTCAATTTTTTTTTTTTCCTGAAATGATGGTGCTTATTAGATCTCTAAATATTTTTAAAGATAAGACAGGCCACCATGTTAACTTTTAAAAAAAAATGTATCAAATGAAAATACAAAGAAATTACCAGAAGTAAACTGAGAAAGAAGTAATGCTCTGAGTAAAGGGATACACAGTAAATCTTGTCTGCAAACTATAAAACAATTATGATAGTGCTCACAGTTCATTTACGTTTGCACAAATTTACAGGCTAATGAAAACAGAGCACTAATGCATTCAACTGTCTGAAAGTGCCAAAAGAACTGAGTACCATTTCACAGGTGTACTTCAGATAAATATTTTGATAACAAGATGAAGGGAAGTAAGAATGGTATTTGAGTACATCAGTGTGGTTTAGTTCACCAATGTCCTACAAGAGATATTTTACTTCTCAAACAGAAGTGCTAAAGCTAATTTCACAAAGATTTTGTTGATCACTCTTTGGCATTCAGATGTGCCCATTTGTAGAGCCAATAATCAGAGGGCCAATAATTTCTATATCATCTTTAAAGACAAGAAATATTTAATAAAAATTATTCATTACTCATATTCTCATTTATTTTTTGCATTATTAAAATATGACTATGCTGTCATTAATTTCTTCAAGTTAATAAAGTCCTGGAGAAGTTCTGTTTCAAGTATTACCCAAATAATCTTTAAATACAGGTGTAAGAGGAGCTTGATGATCACACAAATGTAGGGTCTTGGGCGATTAGATCTAATCTGAGTCTAGGCACTTGCATTCTAGGCTGATTCTACCGACCTGGGGCAATTCTGTTTTGCCTTTCGCTAGTCAATGGTTCTCAAACTCGTAATCACCTGGGCAACTTGTTAAAATAAGAATTGAGGTCTCCTAGCCCCAGAGTTTCTAATTTAGTAGATTGGAGTGGTGTCCAAGAATCTGGATTTCCTAACAAATTCGCAGATAATTACTAATGCTTCTGCTATGGGACATATTTTGAAAACCAGGGCAATAAACACATCTTACAACTTGCTCTTCTTTACAAGAGGGCAGCAGGGGGTGACAGACGTAGCATTGTAGAATGATCTTTAGATGACAACGTGGGAGTAGCGTGCTTTCATGGGAATGGAGTCATGAAAGGAGGGAGGAAGAAACTTTGGATCTAACTCCCAATATTCTCAGTTTATTTTAGCAAAAAGAACATGGGAAATGAATTGCAACCACGTTCAAAAACCCAGAGTAGACGAGAGAAGAGTGAAGAATGTGTCAGAACATTCTAAGCACATTCACTAGCTCTGTCCTTGCCCATACTTATATCCTGGAGCTTAAAAATCCAAAATTATACATGAGTGTAAAGGGGCAAAGCCAACCAACAGTTATCCTCCTGGGGGGAATCAAAGGTCTTTCCTTACATACGAAGTGACAACTCTCATCAGCTTTGTATTTAAAGAAGAACAACAAGGTTGGATGTATTTTTTTAAACAGAATGTGAAGAATTACTGTGTTTTAACTAGACTATGTTTAAATTTAAACAAAAGTAGACATGTTCTTCATGATACATAAAAATACATATTCACCTTTATGTGGCTAAATATGGCATTATAAATTTATGAAAAACGTATTTTCTAGTAGGAACACCAAAATAAGAAAAGATTTAGTTAGTTCATAAGCTTGTAAGTGATATCAAGATGGAGCTCCCTTTTTAAATTCTGGAGTGTAAATCCCTCTGTTACTATTGTAATTAAGTAAATGTATGTGAAAGAATTTTTTTTC
>NW_012107753.1:400560-414802 GCF_000951045.1 Mandrillus leucophaeus | reverse complement strand
TGGTCTTGAACTCCTGGACTCAAGTGATCCTCCTACCTGGGTCTCCAAAAGTACTGGAATTACAGGTGTGAGCCACCGTGCCCGGCCCCTCTATTAATTTTTAGGCAATAATAATTAATTACAATTCTTATGAATTACTAATAACTTAATTTGTATTAATTAGGTCAACCTTATGAGCTAATAATAAAAATACTAAACACCTACAACTTATCTAATGTGTATTATATGCAATTTAAAATGCATCACCTCATTTAATCTTCACACAACTATGACGGAAGTATTTTTTTTAATCGCCAACTTAGAAATGAGTAAACAAGGCAGACAGAGATTAACTGGCCCAAGGCCACATAGCCAGTTACTACAGAGCCAGGATCCAGACTCAAGTGTGTGGGGGACAGGGCCCATGTTGTTAACATAACATCACACCTTTTTTTTTTTTTTTTTTTAGCAGAGTCTCGCTCTGTCGCCCAGGCTGGAGTGCAGTGGTGCCATCTCATCTCACTGCAAACTCTGCCTACTGGATTCAATTAACTCTCCTGCCTCAGCCTCCTGAGTAGCTGGGATTCCAAGCATACACCGCCAAACCCAGCTAATTTTTGTATCTTTAGGAGAGACGAGGTTTTCGCCATGTTGGGCAGCCTGGTCTCGAACTCCTGACCTCAAGTGATCCACTTGCCTCGGCCTCACGAAGTGCTGGGATTACAGGCATGAGTCATGGCGCCTGGCTTGGATTTGTCTTACAAAAGCTATTGTCTCTTCAAGAGATGAGGCTGCATGCTTTTCTTATTCGCACATCACTTTCTGCATAGAATTCTCCTTTGTCACTGCAATTCACTGCCTCTTCATGGAATTACCAGACAATTCAGCATATTTATAGTGCCATGAATTACATTACTGAAATAAGTATTACAATGCCGCCCTATTCTGTGGACGTCATGAACAGAAACATAACAAGACATCTGCTTCCTCTGAAGGAAATTGCATGAGCACTCTGTGTAATTTTCAATGAGAAAGAGAACACTTTGATAACCTAGAACAGGTTTGTGTCATTTACCCATAAAAGTCATTCAAGTTCATACCAACTAAAGTCCAGACATGAAGTTGTCTGTGTACAGACAACTACATGTACATTTGACATGTAGTTGTCTGTACAGATTTTGCAAACTCAAAAGATCCAGTAAGAGAGAGACTTGCAATTTTTAAATAATTAATTGGCCCTCAGGACTTTAGACAGTTTTTTAGTGACTGGCCTTGGGTAGGAAAATTTATATAAAGCACTAGACAAGGAAAGCTTATAGTATGATCTTTTCAGTATATACTTTTAAAACAACATAATTTATAAGGAAAACAATTTTATATGATTTTCTGTTATAAAAATTTGGTCTTTTTCACCTTATCAATGTGTCAAACAAAAGGAAGTTAGTTTAAGATATATATATTTTAAAGGTAAAAATAATTTGAACAAATAAAATTATGATTAATGAAAATATTTAATTTCTGAAATAGGTACACAGATTTGACAGATATTTTTACATATTAAATTAATGCAAACTTTATGTTCAAAAATTTAAGTTCAATTAAGTAAAAGCACATCAAGAATTTGAATAATATGTATCCATTTACTTGGAGAGGAAAGATTATTATATTTGATTTTGCTTCTCACATAATGGTGACAATAATAGTATAAATAATATAATAAATTTTCAAGATTTTCTTCCATAAAAATAATGCATCTTGTCTCTAAAAGTTGAACAGTCTTCAGAATATATAGAAGGAATATAAAAGTAGAAAAATTGTATAACATAACTTGGAATAAACATTGAGTTTTAAAAAAAAGTTTGGTATATTTTTGCAATTCTTCTCTTGTGCCAGGGGCTAGCAGAGTTAGTGGTGAAGAGTGAATATTCTAAATTGTGTTCATAATTTTATTTTTCAAGTTGCAGCTTTAAAAACATATATAAAGCATCAAATTTTTCCTGTCTCTTCCCTCTACATCAAAAAACCACTCTTACTATCAAAGAAATAAGCTGAGTTTTTCACTTTTTTTCTTGAAAGTAAAAACAGGCAGGCAAAGTTTGATCATGTTAGAAGATTTGAAAATACTTTTTTGTTACTGAGGCAGCATCTGAGTTATTCACATTTTGAGCAGAAAATTGTGAATGTAACTTGTAAATATAAACGTCACTTTTTGACAAAAAGATGACAGTCGCAAAGTTAATAAGCAAATACAGGGAAACTAATATTTTAATAAGGTTGACTTCTATTACTCTACAAAATCTTTTCTATAAACCTCATATATTTTATTGAAATTATTACTTTTTTGTATTTGATTAATAACTTATTTTTTTAAAACATAAAGTGAGTCTTGCTATGTTGCTCAGGCTGGTCTAGAACTCCTGGCCTCAAACAATCCTCCTGCGTCAGCCTCTCAAGTAGCTGAAATTTGATTAATAACTTCTTTATATGAATATCATTTTTAAAATGTTTGCCATGTAGTCAGATATCATATCTTTAGAAAATCTAAAAGCATATCTGATGATTACTAAATAAATATTTGAAAAATTTTATAGTAGCTATATAAACTAACTGCACCATCCTACATAGTAGCCGCAGGCCACATATAAGTGCTGAGCACATGAAACATGGAAAGTATGACTCAAGAACTGATTTTTAAATTTTACTTTAAAAAAATGTTAAGGCTGGACACAGTGGCTCATACCTGTAGTACCAACACTTTTGGAGGCCGAGGCGGGCAGATCCCTTGAGCCCAGGAGTCTGAGACCAGCCTGAGCCACAGGGAGAAACCCCATCTCTACAAAAAATACAAAAATTAGCTGGTGTGGTGGTGCATGCCTGTAGTCCCAGCTGCTCAGGAGGCCGAGGTGGGAGAATCACTTGACCTGGGGAAGCAAGACTGCGGTGAGCCGTGATCGCGCCACTGCACTCCAGCCTGGGTGACAGACTGAGACCCTTTCCCAAGAAAAGAAAAAAGTTAAATAAACTTGGAATAACTTTCTCGATCACAAATTTTGTGATCGAGATAGGCCGGGCGCGGTGGCTCAAGCCTGTAATCCCAGCACTTTGGGAGGCCGAGACAGGCGGATCACAAGGTCAGGAGATCGAGACCATCCTGGCTAACACGGTGAAACCCTGTCTCTATTAAAAAATACAAAAAAAACTAGCTGGGCGAGGTGACGGGCGCCTGTAGTCCCAGCTACTAGGGAGGCTGAGGCAGGAGAATGGCGTAAACCCGGGAGGCAGAGCTTGCAGTGAGCTGAGATCCGGCCACTGCACTCCAGCCTGGGCGACAGAGTGAGATTCCGTCTCAAAAAAAAAAAAAAAAAAAAAAAAAAAAAAGTAAATACAGATAAAGTACATCTGATGAAAATTTAGCCTTTGGATTGAGATTTGTTTTAAGTATAAGACACACAATTATGAAAAACAAAGAAAGAAAGGGAAACAGGTATTGGTTTTCAATATTGTTTATGAGTTGGATTAATAATATTTTGGATATGTGGGATGAAATAAAATATATTATTGAAATTCTTTAAAATTCACCTTTTTAATTTTTTTAAAAAGTGACTCCTAGAAAAATTTAAATTACATACATGGCTTATTATATTTTAAACTGGACAACATTGATCTACATTGTAGATAGAAATTAAAACTCACCAATCTTTGCAGTTTATAAAATCTGTCGCCAATTATCATTATATGTATTTTTGAGCATATCTATTAAAATTGACTAAAGATCAGGTTTTCATAATAGCCACAGCTAATCTAATGACACAGAGCAAAAATTTCTCCTTAACTTGTGGGACCATTTCAATTGCTAGTAAAGTGCTCAGAGCCCCATATTAGGTTAGTTTTTATTTTTAGTAAAAACCTGAGTTTATAATATCCAAGCATCTTTGCAGGGTCACAGTGTACAGTTGGAAAGGTTATTTATAACAGAGGACTGCCGACTAAAAGACCCAGTTTGTACTACGCTCATGAAACCTTGCCCCTGGCAAAAACCTGCATTTGTCTGGCATAAGGAGCTTCTTTCCTAATTGGCACAAAGACAGCATACAGGCTAGCTAACTCTGCATGTTTTCATCAACATGCAAGATTATAAAAAACATTCTCAGATGATTGTTTTCTGCCCAAATCATCCAGGTGGAGTGTATTACTGAAAGTAATATGCAGTGAAAATTCTGGGACCACTTTACATTTGCCAAAAGTTTTACTATTCCCCCAACTATCACATACATTTTATCAATGTTCTTGTAGTCATACAAGGAGATGTTAAGCAGATATTGTCCTCATTTTACAGCCAAGAAACAGGAATTGAAATGTCTCTTTGGATTGGTATAGAATTCAGAATAATCACATTTGCCCTTTGCAATAAAATTATAGCTCCTATAGCTTGTGAAGCAGTCTCATAGACATAAACATTGCAACTAAAATTGAATATAACATTTATAGGCTAAGAACAGACCCAACCATATGTCTCACTGCATTTTGGTTTCCAATAAAAACATGTAATCATATTTTATTATTTAATTTATGTGTTTTAATTAAAAGACCCAAAGAGTATATATAGTATCTCCCCAAAGTTAACATATTTTTATAATTACTTCTATATAACTTATCTACCTGAATCCATGAATAAAAATTCTCCCTTGAAAATGTTCCTGCAAATAATAGCTACCTCTAAGAAACAACTTTGCATTATAGTCAATTAAAACCTATTTATTTTTAACATTGTTAAAAATAAACAATGTTTTCATGCTATATATTTTACTTAAAGATAAGGGAAACAACTTAGCTGGTGCTTTTATGAATCTAGAGGGCTCTAAAGAGAATATCTTTAGGATAATTCCTTAATATCCCTTTTGGAAGAGTATTAGTAGTTTCTTATTCAATGTAGATTTCTTAAGTAGCTGACATTTATTTTATTTCCTACCACCTGATCTTGGTACCTTAAAATCTGTTTTTTATTTGTTTTACATTTATTCATGTTCTAATGGCTCCTAGTGATTTTCAATTAGAATTTTCTTAAGGAATGAGTTTTAAGATCTTTCTCCCTATACAATAGTATTGTTGGTACCTATATATTTAAAAAGATATCTGTATTTTCTAAATAGTGATGACTCATTGATTATACTTTTAATAGTTACTAATTTTAAACCACTACATTGGAAGCTTATAGTTACTTGAATGCAGTAAATGGCAAGTATATTTAATTATATCAAATATTATGCCTCTTTTGGTGTTTTTATAGATATATTTGTGCACTGAGATTCATAACTGGTCTACCTCACATAGATTTTGAAGAATGTCTTACGTTTATAACAAAAGTTGCCTCCCAAAATCTATACCCCTAAGCAAAGTTTCCTTTTGGGGTATCAAACCATACCACAGCTGCCAGGTTTTCAATATAATGGAAACATTAATATTTTATGTTTATTTCATTCTCATGTTTATCAAACCCTTGTGGTCACCAAAAGATTATTCAGGCATATACTTCATCCACATGGATTTGAAGGGGAATTTTAATAAAACATGACAAAACGGAAATTTATTTTAAATGTAAAAATGTGAGTTCACACACAACTATCACACACACTACTCATTTGGTAAATCATTTAATGGACATTGTCATTTTGACATGTAGAACATTTCTCTTCCTCCATCACCTTTGAATTAATTGGATTGTAAGGGTGGGTAAAGGAAAAAGGGGTGGGATTTGGAATTCCCAATGGCTCCCATTGCTATTTATATCATTGAATCATTTTGAAGTCAGGTAGATGTTAACCTAATAAGGGAAGCCCCACTGGCTTTCTGTCTCCTCCAGACAATACAATGGCATAATTGTGTCTGTGCTTCTCTTTTCAATTGTTCTACTATAACACAGATGGAGAACTAACCACAGACTCTAATTAACTCAAATTAGACTAATGAGAGAGATGATAAGTACTACAACATGAAGATTAAGAAATTAATCCTAATTTGAAACCTCCAAGATGTTGGGCACAAAGGAAATAAATGTTAAAAGGACAAATTGGGCCACTGCTTCATAAATGTTGAAAGCAAGACTAACCAATCAATGGCTGTAGCCCATTTGAATAAATGTTTCTGACTTTCTAGAAGGAAGAATTTCAGCACCTACAGAAGAGCAGACCAAGTTTCATAACGTTATTAAAGCGTTTTCTTATATTTAATTCTCTATTTATCATTATCTTGGAGATGGGAGGAGTGGAGGTGGCAGGAATAGAAAAATAACTTATTGATTTAAAAATCTGTGCTCAGCAAGTTTTTTCCAAGTATAGAAAATTTAGAAAAAACTAAAGTATTACAATATATTTTGAAAGACATTATGTAAAAGTATAATGAGAACTTTTAATTTTATTGTTTGAGGAAACCCTTAATTATACACGTGCATTAAGGAGGTTTCTTATTTGAAATGTTCACACTTTCTATTTTCCCATGATTTACAACTCATTAAAATGTATTTCTTTTACAATGAGCACTCAGCTTTTATACTGTTGCTTCTAATGTTCACTCATTTCTCTGAATTTTCAATTATTTACTATGAAAATAAACTGATAGAGAAGAGATAATCTTATTTAGTGTTACAGAATTCTACAGCAGTCTGGTTTGAAATCCATTTTATATATAAGTTTACTTGTAAGTATATGTTTGTATTTTGAATTAATTATTGTGGTTCTACAAAGGATATAAGGCAGCAAAACTTAAATACAAATTAAGCATTATATAAAATATAGAGCAATATTATCAGAATTAAAAATAAAGGCCCCATAAGGGAAGAAAATGAAAATAAAAGCTGTTTGGATGATATCAGAGGACGTATAATTGAACATCAAACTTAACACAGACTTCTCTGGAAGCCAAAGTAAAAAAGGAGGTAAGGTAAGCTACATGACTCAGGATTTATAAAAGTGGAATATCATTAATTCCTCAGTGCTTTCAAGAAATATTTGAAGTCTTTAGAACAGGAATTCGTATGTGGGACACTAAGTAATCATTACTTCAACACCTGCAGTTTATAGTAGATGCTTGGCACATTTGTAAGAAAAAATTGGATTGATATTCCAAATAATACTAAAAAGAGAATTTTGGTAAAGTGCATTTAGGCAGTTTTTCCATTCACCGTTTTTAGGCTCTTTCAGTTGATTTTCTAGTACCCTCGCTTTTCTCCCTCTTTCTCCACATTAGAAGTAGCTATAAGCTCTATTTCCTCTCTCTCTAACATACCAGGTGGGATGTTACATGACAGCTGGTTTCTGACAAAATTTAGCATATGACAGATTTGTTGTCAAGTAGGTACAAAAACATTCAAACAATCGGTTCTTTCAAGTAAGTGAAATTCCATCTCTCTGCCCTTCAAGCACTGACCAGTACTTTGCACAAAATATTCTCTGGAAGCCCAGTGACAATAGTCTTGAGGAAAAATGTGCTAGTCATCTAGCCGTAATTAGGTGAATCCTTTATTACGCCAATGGCCCACAGACGAGAACAGGAGTCCTAAGACTAGGACACAGCTTTTAAGGATGTTAGGATCCTGGCTCCTCAGGTTCTCAAAATGGAAAAATGTGTTTCAAAGAGCTCTTCTGTTCAAATGCAGTTGGAGGTAGTGATATTACAGTCATTGAGATATGAAGTCATTGCACTTGGAATAACCTCCGTTATGAAATAATGATTGTGATCTTTGTTTTTTTGTTTTTGTTTTTATTTTTGAGACAGTCTTGCTCTTCATCCAGGCTGGAGTACAATGGTGCCATCTCGGCTCATTGCAACCTCTGCCTCCCGGGTTCAAGTGATTCTCCTGCCTCAGCCTCCTGAGTAGCTGGGACTACAGGGGTGTGCCACCAGACCTGGCTAATTTTTGTTTTTGTTTTGGTAGAAACAGGATTTCACTATGTTGACCAGGCTGGTCTCGAACTCCTGACCTTGTGATCCACCTGTCTCAGCCTCCCAAAGTGCTGGGATTACAGTCGTGAGCCACAGCACCCTGCCATGACCTTTCAAATGCTCTAACCGTTCCTGGAGGGTAGATCTCTAATTATAATACTTCAAATGTTAACAATTCACTCTAGCAAGTAGAGTACAGTTAACTTATTCACTCATCTATGGCATACTTTGTTTTCCTGCACTTCACTTCATTGTATGTCACAGATACTGCATTTTGTACAAACTGAAGGTTTGTGACAACTCTGCTTCAAGTAGGTCTATGGGCACCACTTTTCCAACAGCATGTGCCCACTTCATGTCTCCATGTCACATTTTAGTAATTCTTGCAATATTTCAAACTTTTTTATTATTTCATCGCTGTTATGAAGATCTGTGATCAGTGATCTTTGATGTTTCTACTGTAATTGTTTTGGAGTGCTATGAGCCATGCAAAGGTAACAGGGTGAACTTAATTGATAAATGTTGTGTGTGTTCTGCTCCACCGAACAGCCATTCCCCCGTCTCTCTCCTTCTCCTCAAGCTTCCCTATTCTCCGAGACATGACAATATTGAAATTAGGTCAACGTATAAACCTACAATGGGCTTTAAGTGTTCAAGTGAAACCAAATGTTGCACATCTCTCACTTTAAACGAGAAGTTAGAATGATTAAGCTTAGTGAGGAAGGCGTGTCAGAAGTCAAGATAGGCCAATGGCTAGGCCTCTTGGGCCAAACGGTTAGCCAAGCTGTGAATGCAAAGAAAATGTCCTTGAAGGAAATTGAAAGTGCTGCTCCAGTGAACACGCGAATGATAAGAAAGCAAACAGCCTTATTGCTGATAAGGAGAAAGTTTTAGTGTTTTGGAAAGAAGATCAAACTGACCAAAATGTTTCCTAAAACCAAAGCCCAATCCAGAGAAAAGTCCTAACTCTTTTTAATGAAAATAGTTTTTTATTTTTCTTTTTTGTAATAAAGTGTTTTTAATTAAGGTATATATAATTATTTGGTAGACATAATGTTATCCCACACTTAATAGACTACCGGAAAGTGTAAACATAACTTTTACGTGCACTAGGAAATAAAAAAATTTGTGTGACTCACTTTATTGTGGTGGTCTGGAACCAAACCCACAATATCTCCAGGCTATGCCTGTGTCATACAATCTATGACGAAATATTTAAAGTGAATTGCAGGTAACATGACAGGAGTTGTTGTAATCTACCCACAAGAAAACATTAAGTTTTACTGAGATGTCTACATCAAATCTTTCCCTCAAATGTCTACTAATAAACGCATCATTCTTCTTTAATTACACAACATATTTAATGTATAATAATAAATGCATTCTTCTTTTTAGTACTTTATTATGCATCGTATTTTGTGTTTCAAATTATTTCCCATACATCATTTAATTTAGTGACTAAAACACTGCAAGTTGGAATACAATGGTGACCAGTACCTTTATCATACGAAAGAAGACACAAGCACTCACTCTGGTAAAATCTTTTTTACCAGAGCCACACAGCAAATCGTGACAGACCTGGCATGGTCTATTGAGACAGACCACGGTTTTCCAATGAGTCATCTTTCTTAGTGATCTTTTGTGAAGTTTTTTCAACTGTTTTTCCAGGAAAGTCTACAAGAGGAATGCATTGATATTCTTTTACATGTTTCACTTCCTTTCATTATCCAATAAAATGACTTTAAAACATACTTTTGGCTGGGTAGAAGTTCTTTAATGCTTCCTGGAAAAAAAAATTTCTTCAGGATGAAATTTAACTATAAATCGAGCACTATTTTTATTTAGCAAAATTTGAAGCCTGTGCTTCACAAAACTCAAAACCTTCACCACATAATAAGCCTCACTTAAAATATAAGTGGGAAATCTTGTCCATTTTTGCTATCTGGGAGATAACTAGGTTGAAATTGTCTTAGTTTATAATGTATTTCTTCTCTACCTTCAATGCTTTCTTTAAAACAGAATTAGCTCCTCCGAGGGAAATACTCTTGATTCACAAAAACACGCTAAATACAAGTCATATGGAATGAGTTTTTGTCTTATTTGTGCCAGTTATTTGCTAATTGACTGCCTCATTCTTATAACTGCATTAAACCTAGATTGAATCTGAAAAGAGGCAGTCATATGAATTAGAATGTTTTAGGGTTCATGGGAGTACTAAATAGGGACAAAATATGTTACGGTCTTGTATTTGTTTTCCTGGAAATGTCTTATTTCTTCAGATTCCAACTCAGCAAAACCTCCTCTGAGCATCCATCTCTTAAATGTACCCTCTTACCCACCTTACTGGGTACACTCTTCTCTGTTTTTTGCTTATATCTGTAATTGCATTTTGTGCAGTGTTTACCTGATTCTTTGCTTCTCTTGTAAGACTAGTAGTCCATGGAGAATAAGAACACGTTAGTATGTAGCTCCACTCCAAGTACAGTGCTAGATACAGAGCAGATTCTCAAAGAAGTTTGTTAAACGAATGAATGGATAACAAATGAATGAAATCCAGTGGAACATAGGAAATATTTACCCATCTATCTTGCAGGATTGTCGTGAAGCTCAAAACTGATAATGTGTGATAAGTTAAATGAAACCTTGTAAACCTAAGTGCCATGGACAGTTTCCCTTAACTTGCATAACTTAAGTAAAAGGCTGGAGATTTGAAATAAACTAAACTAAAACCCAACCATACTCAGTTTGTAAATGCTGACCTTGTGCAGACTAAATCTAACAGCCCTTGAGTGAAGTCACCTACCCCAGCAATTCATCCTCCTTGGCATGGCCCTTGCTAAGGTTAATAGGGACTGTGGATATCTCAGACTGCCAAAACATAAGGAGATATGACAGGAAACCAAACGGGAAACTGCTGGCTGCCTTGGGCTCACTGAGATCTGTGTCTAACAAGGCAGACTTGTCGCTGGGCTCTTTGGAGGTGAAATGAAGCGATGGACTAATGCTGGGCACAGGAGGCGCCAGGTCCTGACAGGCTAAGGTGTGACCTGCTGAATCCTAACCATCCCAGACATCTTTGGAAGAACAGTGAGCTGGGCGATGGCCAGGGGCAGGCAAGGTTGCAGGGGAAGGAGGTGTATGCGGAGCCCACAGAGAGTAGAGAAAGAAAGGGCAAGTGAGATTACTGGTCATCTGGTGTCTTAGATCACACGCAAAACAAACGTCAAGCACAACAGCAAACACAACCTTTGAGCATTACTGTCTCCAAAGAGTATTTACCAAGTGCTGTCTGGCTTGATCTCCCAGACTTGGTTAAATATGCATTCTGTTAATGTTGTGTTTCTGACTTTCTTTCCTTTCCTTTTTTGTTATTGTTATTATTTCTATTTTTAAAAATGTAAGACTTTACTTGCTTTGATACTGAGGAAAGGAAGGTATAAGAGTGAGAAGAGAGAGGAAAATTCCACAAAGCATTTTAAAAAAAATTTTTCCAATAGAAATATAAAATGTAATTAGGTATGTATAATCATATTCTTAAATATAATGTATTATTAAGCATATTATATTATTAAATATTATATATAGAAGATTCTTTTTATTATTAAGTATAACATATACATAAAATTCTACAAGTTATTCTTCATTTTAAAATACTAATACTAATACTGACAATTCATTTAACTCATCATTTTTATAAGCTACCTTTCTTGGAAAAACAATATCAGTAATAACATTAAAATACATTTTACTTGATGACTGAAGGTAGACAAATGCATCAAAACATTTAAATATATTATTGTATTTTATTATATAAAGAAAAATTGAAAAATGAGAACATATAAATGAGGTGAACATTTTTATATACCTCTATTGTGGCAATTTCATCACTTTTTTTTTTACAGTTCTTTGTTTATGTGAACTCTGTTCCAAATGAATCCAAGATCTAGGGAAATATGAACGATATCTTGCTCATCCTCGAATTTTCAGCATCTAGCAAAATTTGGGGGGAATAATAGGTTCTTAATTAAGGATATACAATAAATTTTAACATCATAGCAAAACTAAATGGAAAGTATAGAGAATTTCCATATACCCTCTTTCTCCACAGAGGCACAACTGCCAACTATTTGACCTCCCACACCAGAAGGGTGCATTGGTTACAACTGATGAACCTGCACTGTCAAATCACTATCACCCGAAGTCCATAGTTCACACTAGGGTTCACTCTTGGTGTTGCGCATTCTGTGGGTTTGGGCAAATATATGATGACATGGCTCCATTATTGCACTGTCATACAGAACAGTTTCACTGCCCTAAAAATCCTCTGTGCTGTGACGATTCTTCCTCCTCCTGCAAACCCTGGCAACCACTCATCATTTTACTGCAAAATTTAGCCTTTTCCAGATTTCCCTATAGTTGGAGTTATACAGAATGTAGCATTTTCAGACTGACTTTTTCACTTAATGATAGGCATTTAAGCTTTCTCTATGCCTTTTTATGGCTTGATAACTCATTTCTTTTCAGCACTGAGTAATAGTCCATTGTCCGAATGTACCATGTGTACTTATTTACTTACCAAAGAACAACATGGTTGCTTCCAGGTGTTGGCAATTGTGAGTAAATCTGCTGTAAACATCCATATGCAGATTTCTGTGTGGACTAGTTTTCAATTCATTTGGGTAAATACCAAGGAGTGTGATTTCTGGATCATATGGTAAAAGTATGTTTTATAAGAAATTGCTAAACTATCTTCCCAAGTGTCGGTACCATGTTGCATTCCCACTAGCAATAATCAAGAGCCCTTCCTCTTCCACACCTTTGCCAGCATTTGGTATTATCAGTGTTTTGAATTTTGGACATTCGAATAGGTATGTCGTGGTATCGCATTGTTGTTTTAATTCTCAATTTCCTACTAACATAGAATATTGAACCTTTTATCCTATGTTTATTACCATCTGTCAATTTTATTTGGTGACTTGTCTGTTCAGGTCTTCTGTCCATATTTTAATAAATTTGTCCATTGTCTTATTGTTGAGTTTTAAAAGTATTTTGGTATATTTTGGATAATCATCCTTCATCAGATGTATCTTTTGCAAATATTTTCTTCAGTCTGTGGCTTGCCATCTCATTTTAAAAAACATTTTCTTTGGCAGACCAGAAGTTTTTAATTTTAATAAAATTCAGCTTATTATTTATTTATTTTATGGGCCATGCCTTTAAGGGTGTATGTAAAAAGTCAGTGTTATACCCAAGATCATCAAGGTTTTCTCCTGTGTTACCTTCTAGGAGTTTTATAGTTTTGTCTTCTTACATTTAGATCCACGGTCCATAATGAGCTATTTTTTTGTGAAGGCTGTAAGGCATATACCTAGACTTATTTTTTGGTATGTGGACTTCCAGTTGTCCCAGCACCATTTGTTGAAAAGACTATCTTTGCTCCCTTATATCTTTGCTCCCTTGTAAAGGCCTTTGTTCCCTTGTCTAAGATTAGTTGACTCTATGTATGTGGGTCTATTTCTGGGCTCTCTATTGTGTTCCATTAATGTATTTGTCTATCGTTTTGCCAATGCCATACTGTCTTGATTACTGAAGCTTTACAGTAAGTCTTGAATTTTGGTAGTGCAGGTTCTCCTACTTTGTTTCTCTTCTTCAACATAAAGTTGGCTATTCTGGGTCTTTTGCCACTCCGTATAAACATTAGAAATAGTTTATCAAAATCCACAAAATAACTTGTTGGAATTTTTGTTTGTAATTTTATTCACTGTATAAATCAATTTGGGAGAATTTATATCTTGATAATATTGAGTCTTTGTAGCTATAAAACTGAAATATCTCTCCGTTTGTGCAGTTCTTTTTGTTATCTTTCATAAGTGTTCTGCAGTTTTCCTCATAGATCTTGTATATATTTTGTTTACATTTAATGGAAAGTATTCCATTTTTCTGGAGTGCTAATGTAAATGCTAACATGTTTCCAGTCTGAAATTCCACTTGCTCATCGCTGGTATATAAGAATGCAATTGATTTTTGTATGTTAACCTCATATCCTGCAACGTTGCTATAATCACTAATTAGTTCTAAAATTTTTGTGATTATTATAATGTCTTTTTCTGGTTTTGATACTGAGATAATGCTGACCTCATAAAATGAGGCATGGAGTATCCTCTCTGCTGCTATCTTCTGGAAGAGATGTAGAAAATTGATACAATTTCTTCCTTAAATGTTTGACAGAATTCACTAGGGAACCAACCTAGGGTGTTGTGTGTTTTGGAAGGTTATTAACTATTGATTCAATTTCTTTTTACATATAGGCCCATTCATATTGTCT
>NW_012107753.1:390498-394665 GCF_000951045.1 Mandrillus leucophaeus | reverse complement strand
CATGCCTGGCCTCTCCTTCACTTTTGAAGGATTATTTCACAGGTTATATAATTCTAAGTTGGTGGATTTATTTTCTCTCAACACTTTGAATAATTTACTCCACTTTCTTCTTGCTTGCATGGTTCATTCAATCATGATTTGTTGAGGTCTGTGTGTGGCAGGTAATCTAATAGAAGACCTGCCCTACACCCAGAGAGAAGGAATCCTTGCCTTAGTAAGTCAAGGGGCAAGTTGTCCTTGGGACCAAGGAAAATGTTTTTCCCTCCTAGACCATGATCTGGGTAGCAGAAGCCTGAATTCCCTGTCCAGATAGCTCTGAGCCCCTTTCCAGTGCTTAAATAGTCGACTTAGTCAAATGTAATTCTCTTTGTTCCTCTATAGGTAAGGTGTTCTTTCCATCTGGCTTCTTTCAAGATTTTTCCCTTGCCTTTGATTTTGTTGTTTGAATATGGTATACCTAGGTGTAGGGTTTTTGGAATTTATTCTGCTTATTATTCCCTCGGTTTCCTAGATCTTTGGTTTGGTTTGGTGTCTGAGATTAATTTGGGGAAATTCTGTCATTATTGTTTCAAATATTCCTTCTCCTTTTTTTCTTTCAGTTTTTTTTTTTTCCATTATCTGTATGTTATACCCTCCGAATTGTCCCACAGTTCTCCGATATTCTGTTCTGTATTTTTCAATCTTTCTTCTGTTTGTTTTTCAATTTGGAAGTTTCTATTGTTATATCCAGAAGCTCAGTGATTCTTTCTTCAGCTGTGTCCAATCTACTAATAAGCCCGTCAAAGGAATTCATGTCTGTTTCATTGTTTCTGATCTAAGGCGTATCTTTTTGATGCTTTCTTAGAATTTGCATCTTTCTGCTTACATGATCTATCTGTTTTTGAAAGTTGTTCATTGTTTCTATTAAGTCTCTGCCATATTTTGAATGTTCCCTCCAAAACTCATGTCGAAACATAATCCCCAATGTGGCAGTATTGAAAGGCAGGGCCTTTAAGAGGTGACTGGCTCATGAGTGCATTTATCCATGAGTGGATTAATGGCTTATCCTGGGAGGGTAACCGGTGGCTTTATAAGAACAGGAAGAGAGACCTGTGCTAGCATGTTGGCATGCTTAGCCCCTCACCACATGATGTTCTGAACTACCTCAGGATGCCGCAGCGTCCCCACTAAAAAAGAATGCTCTCACCAGATATAACCCTTGAGCAAACTGTTACCTATTCAATAATTTCAGAATAGGAAAGCTTTTTTTTTTCCTATAAGAAGGTAACTCCTTTTCTTTATAAATCACCCAATTTTAGATATGCTGTTATAAGCAAAAGAATGTATACAAATTACATTCTGAAACTTTTTGTAAAATTAAATCACTTTTGTTAAAGGTCTAAAGGATCTAGCAAATTGTGTGTTTCAAAAGGAAAAATATATATTCTTCTTACTGCTTTATGTATTCTAAATATATGTTCTAAATCCCACATAAAGATAAAAATTTGGCTGGGTGCAGTGGTTCACACCTGTAATCCCAGCACTTTGGGAGGCCGAGGTGGGTGGATCACCTGAGGTCAGGAGTTTGAGACCAGCCTGACCAATATGGTGAAACCCGTCTCTACTAAAATTACAAAAATTAGTCGGGAGTGGTGGCAGGCGCCTGTAGTCCCAGCTACTTAGGAGGCTGAGGCAGGAGAATTGCTTGAACGTGGGAGGCAGAGGTTGCAGTGAGCCGAGATGGCACCACTGCACTCCAGCCTGGATGACAAAGCAAGATCTCAACTCAAAAATAAAATAAAATAATAATAAAAAAAGACAAACGTTTATTATGGGCTTTAGAGAAAGTGCCTTATAACCTTCAACTTATTAGAGTATATTCATATAACACGTGTCTTCTCTTATTTTCTAATTTTCATAGAGCTGAAAATACAATGTAGTCAATTAAATATTCATTGCCAATGATAAACCCATTGGAAAATCTCCCTGCTCAGACTTCTGGTTTCTGATTCAGCATGCAAGCAGCTTACTATGCTCATGTTTGCCTCTCTTAGTGTGTGTGTGGTGATATTCTATTGTTACATTCATTTGTTTACATTCTGTTAGTGAAGTTGAGCATCTTATTAATGTCGTTGGCCATCCATAATTCCTCTTCTGTGAAATGCAGCACCTCTTCTTCTTTTCAGTCCAGGATCAAAGCAACTTTTCTTTTTAAGGTCTGAGATCAATATAGCAATAGCATGTTGTTACCACTTTATTGTAACAACAAGTAACAAACTGGACAAACTTAAAAATCAACTCTTCCAAGTCCATCAGAGAGGTGAGGCCATAGGAAAAACTGCTACTCCAAAATTTTAGAGACAGACAGGCAGATATAGAGAGTTACAACTTACTGTACCAGAAACCTCCGTGGGAATCAACTCCAGGCTAGGAAAATCTAAGTTGTAATTAACAAATTGTTGGAGTCTCAATGTGAACAAGTCTGAGAGCTAAAACATGCAGGGGTACTAAGTCATAGGGGGAGGCCCACACTCCATTGATTGTATGATTATATAAGCAATGCATAATCTTTGTAAAACTTCAAAGAATACACCAAATTATAGGGAAGGATGAAAAAAGTCCTTTGAAATCCTGCTACTCTTATATATACTGATTTGTAGTATTTTGGTTAAATTCATTGATGTATTTTTATGTAATATCACACTTATGTATAAAACAGCATAAATGGAAAAATGTCTTACATACTGGGGCACATATTTAATACTGTTGCTTTTGTGAACTGACATATCTTCTCCCTGTACTCCATCTTACCCTCCCTACCTCGTCCCCCACTCACCAATTATGCAACCAAAAGTTAACTGCCTGGTGTATGTCTTTCTATAACTTTCTCCATTATCTTAGATTCACATACACATACATACAAATATGCATGGTACCTATGAAACACATTTTGCCACTTTGTTTTACATGAACGGAATATTGTATCTGTTTCTCCATACTTGCTTTTTTCCTTTGGTGTTTATCAAGAACATATTTCCAGGGAAATATATATAGATCTGGGTCATTCTTTCAAATGGCTAGGTGATAATGTATGAAATTATCACAATATATTAAATTATGCCTCATTGTGTAGACATTTACTTTATTTCCAAAATTGTCAAATATCTCTTTGTCACTATATCCTTATGCATTGAAACTTTTATTTTTATGGTATAGAATACTAAGAGTAGGGTTACTGAATAAGAGGCTATGTGGATTGTTAATTTTAACACATAGCACCAGAATGCTTTTCTAAAAGGCTATATCTGTTTATACTTCCACCAGTGATAGATGAGAGTTTCCTTCCTCTCTCGCTACCATGCTCATGTTTGCCTGTCTGAGTGTGTGTGTGTGGTGATATTCTATTGTTACATTCATTTGTTTACATTCTGTTAGTGAAGTTGAGCATCTTACTAATGTTGTTAGCCGTCCAAATTCCTCTTCTGTGAAATGCACCACCTCCTCTTCTTTTCAGTCCAGGATCAAAACTACTTTTCTTTTCAAGGTTGAGATCAACGTAGCAATAGCATGGAAAATTAAAGTGCTCTCTGTGAGGCAGCGTTTTGGGGAAGGTACAAGCACTATACGTAAAATAGTGGTTTACTCACAAAACTCTAGACCATTCTCTGAATTGATTTGAAGTTGGTTAACAAAAGTAAAATAACCATTTTCCTGGAGTAAAAACTAAGGAGTTAATCACCTTAAGCCCCTGACAAACACTAATCAAATTTCTGTGTCTGTATACTTGCCTATTCTGAACATTTCATACATAAAGGAAATCATACAAAACGTTACTTTTTGTGTCTGCTTTCTTTCACATGATAATTTCAAGTTTCGTCCATTTTGTAGCATGTATAAATTCTTCTTCTTTTTTTTTGTTGCTCAATTATATTTCATTGTACGGCTATACCACATTTGTTTATTTATCAGTTGGTAGGCTTTCGGGTCAATCTAATCTTGGTTCAAATCCAAGTTTTAACATTGATTTCCTTTTTGAAGATGGGTATGTTAAAAGAAAAAAGTTTAAATTCAATTTTATCAGCCTCAATACACTGAATTATGCATGTATACATATATATGAGATTGAATATTATATATCCAATACACTGGAATACACACACACACACACACACACACACACACACACAC
>NW_012107753.1:387535-390128 GCF_000951045.1 Mandrillus leucophaeus | reverse complement strand
AATTTTAGATCTTTCTTCTTTTCTAATATATGCATTCAATCTATATATCTTTCTCTAAGCGCTGCTTTAATGCTTTTCACACATTTTGATACATTGAATTTTCATTTTGTTTTAGTTGAAATCTTGTTAAATTACTCTTGGGATTTATTTTTGGACACATGTTATTTTGAAAGGTATGGCTTAATCTTTAAGTATTTTGGAACTTTCTAGCTATTGTGTGGACATGTTTGTAGTTCATTTAGGTAAATACCAAGGAGTGTGATTTTTATTAAACTTGTTCGGATATGTTTTATGGTCAAAAATGTGGCCTATGTTGGTGAATGTTCCATGTTAGCTTGAGAAGAATATGTATTCTGCTATTGTTAGATGTAGTCTTTAGATGTCAATTTTATTCAGTTGATTGACAGTGCTGTTGAATTCAATTATATCCTTACTGATTTTCTGCCTGCTAAATCTATCTGACATATAGCTCTGACAGACGGGTGTTAAAGTCTCCAAATATACTAGTTGATTCATCTATTTCTCAATAAAGTTCTATTAGTTTTTGCTTCATATATTTTGACACTTGGTTGTTAGGTACACACACATGAACAATTGCTATGTGCTCTTGGAGTATTGATTCCTTTACCATTATATAATGCCTCTCTTTACCCCTGATAACTTTTCTTGCTCTAAAATGTGATCTGTCTAAAAATAATGTAGCTACTCCCACTTTCTTTTGATTAGTGTTAGCATGATATACTTTTCTCCATTATTATTTACTTTTAATTTGTATTCGTCTTTAACGTAGTTTTTTGTAGATAATATATATTTAGGTCTTGTTTTTTTTGATTCATCCACACAATCTCTGTTTTATAACTGATATATTTAGATCACTGATGTTTAAAGTGATAAAGTTGAATTAATATCTACTATATTTTTTACTGTATTTTGTTATCCTTGTTCTCTGTTTCTATTTTGGTCTTCCATGCCTTTTCCATATTTTGTGGTTTTAGTTAAACCTTTTATATGATTTTCTCTCCTTTCTTATCATATTAATTATACTTCTTTTTTTTAACCCTTTTTAGTGGTTGCCATAGAGTTTGCAATATACGTTTACAACAAATCTATTTTCAAATAACACTGTACTGCTTCATGGATAGTGCAAACATTTTATAAAAATGAAATGTTCCTAATTCCTTATTCCTGTACCTTCTATAATTGTCATTCATTTCATTTATACATAAGAACATATATACACACACACACACATTTATATGCATATATAATCAAATATATTGCTGTCATTATTATTTTCAGTAAACTGTTAACTATTTGATCAATTAATACTAGAAAACGTTTTTAACTTTCAATTATTCTCTGATGTTTTTCATTTTTTGTGAATACATGAGTTTTTGACCTGTATTGCTTTCCTTCTCTCTGAAGAACATCTCTTCAATTTCTTATAAGACAGGTCTACGGGCAACAAGTTTCCTCCATTTTCTTTTTTTTTATAAGTTTTTATTTCTCCTTCCATTTTTTTCTTTTGACAGAGTTTCATTCTTGTAGCCCAGGCTGGAGTGCAATGGCGTGATCTTGTCTCACTGCAGCCTCTGCCTCCCGGTTTCAAGCGATTCTCCTGCCTCAGCCTCCTGCGTAACTGGGATTAAAAACGCCCGCCACCATGCCTGGCTAATTTGTTTTGCAGTTTTAGTAGAGACTGGGTTTCACCATGTTGGCCAGGCTGGTCTTGAACTCCTGACCTCAGGTCATCTGCCCACCTTGGCCTCCCAAAATGCTGGGATTACAGGCATGAGCCAACATGCCTGGCCTCTCCTTCACTTTTGAAGGATTATTTCACAGGTTATATAATTCTAAGTTGGTGGATTTATTTTCTCTCAACACTTTGAATAATTTACTCCACTTTCTTCTTGCTTGCATGGTTCATTCAATCATGATTTGTTGAGGTCTGTGTGTGGCAGGTAATCTAATAGAAGACCTGCCCTACACCCAGAGAGAAGGAATCCTTGCCTTAGTAAGTCAAGGGGCAAGTTGTCCTTGGGACCAAGGAAAATGTTTTTCCCTCCTAGACCATGATCTGGGTAGCAGAAGCCTGAATTCCCTGTCCAGATAGCTCTGAGCCCCTTTCCAGTGCTTAAATAGTCGACTTAGTCAAATGTAATTCTCTTTGTTCCTCTATAGGTAAGGTGTTGTTTCCATCTGGCTTCTTTCAAGATTTTTCCCTTGCCTTTGATTTTGTTGTTTGAATATGGTATACCTAGGTGTAGGGTTTTTGGAATTTATTCTGCTTATTATTCCCTCGGTTTCCTAGATCTTTGGTTTGGTTTGGTGTCTGAGATTAATTTGGGGAAATTCTGTCATTATTGTTTCAAATATTCCTTCTCCTTTTTTTCTTTCAGTTTTTTTTTTTTCCATTATCTGTATGTTATACCCTCTGAATTGTCCCACAGTTCTCCGATATTCTGTTCTGTATTTTTCAATCTTTCTTCTGTTTGTTTTTCAATTTGGAAGTTTCTATTGTTATATCCAGAAGCTCAGTGATTCTTTCTTCAGCTGTGTCCAATCTACTAATAAGCCCGTCAAAGGAATTCAT
>NW_012107753.1:363795-384125 GCF_000951045.1 Mandrillus leucophaeus | reverse complement strand
ACACACACACACACACACACACACACACACACACACTAGACCTCACAGGGTTTGTGAAGATTAAGTAAAACAATATATGTAAAATACAGTATCTGGCCAATGTAATAAGTACTCATATTAGTCAGGAAATCAGAAACCACACTAATTATAATAACAGAAAGAATGTAGTATGGGGAATAGCTAAAGAAGTAAAAAAGGAACATGAAGGGAACAGACAAATTAACTGCAGGAAGTAGATTTGCCAGTAGGGCTGAGGGAAACAGGAAGGCGTTGGGGTGGGTTATCAGAGCCCAGACGCTGGGAGGGGTTCCCACAGAGCGAGATCCAGACAGTTCAGGGAAAGATTCTGCTTGTCTTACTCTGTTGTCTTTTAAGATGTTGTTTTTGCTGCTGCTAGGAAAAGGATCTGAGTAGGGAAATGTTGAAGGAACAGTAAGCAAATAGGATGGAGTCTGCCTTCCTCCTTTCTGCCTTCCGTTCTCCTGCCAGTGCCTTCTACTAACAGAACCTAGAAAGATGTAATCTGGCAAGGGAGAAAAGTAGATCGCAGAGTCTCCGCTGAGCATAGAATGAAGAGTTTGGTACTGAGAAAAACCAGTCTAATAAACTGACATAGTTCACTCCTTTGACCATTTCTACATCTATATGCCTTTCTATTAATTTTTGAATTTCCATAAAGCAAAAGCTATGCTATGGTCTAGAAAGATGAAGCAACTATCCATCCTTTGCTCTCTCCTCTCTCTGAAAGAGAGAGCCATAAAGTCCCAACCACAGTAACAATTTCCAGAAAAAGTCATGGTATCAATTTCTCAGTGATGTTCATTACTCCTCAAATTCTATCACAGTCCCACCTGGAAATTGGTAATATAAAGTCTAAAGTGTAAAAGTGCCATGATCCAATGAGTTATATGTAAAATAAGGAGTGAAAAACTAAAGAAAATAAATATAAATTAGCTAATTTGTATTACTACAAATATACCTGTAAGTAACAAGAAAGGCAGAAAGTTTATATCACTGCTCTTGTCCTCATTTCTGAAACTAATCACGGGAGCATGGTTAACATCTCTAACTTTCTTCTTTTGATATCTATACCATGCCCGCCTTGTCCTCAGCTGACTAGATTTCTTTACTAGTGGGCTTATCTCAACTTTTGTTTCTGAAGGATCTGAATCCTCAAGAACAGGCTTTTGTGTAGTTGCTTAGTTTTCTAAGTGCAGTGGCACGATCTTAGCTCACTGCAGCCTCAACCTCCAGGGCTCAAGCAATCCTCCCACCTCAGCCTTCTGAGTAGCTGGGACTACAGGTGCATGCCCTATGCCCAGCTAATTTTTGCATTTTTTTGTTGTTGTTTTGTTTTTGGTAGAAGCAGGGTTTCTCCATGTTGCTAAGGCTGGTCTTGAACTCCTGAACTCAAGTGATCCACCCAACTTGGCCTCCCAAAGTTCTGGGATTACAGGCATGAGCCGCCGTGCCTGGCCTGGACATACAGTGTTAATAGGTGCTCAGAGAATCCAGTCAGTGTGCCCTCTGCCTCCCTCGCTGTTGGGAAGCTACACAGGTTCCCTTTGGTAAATATGAACATCAATTGCTCTTCTCCATACAACAACCTCCTTCAAGTGTTGACCCAATGGCATGAGCCCAAGGTGTCCAGGCTGCAGTTTTAACTTCCAGTTTAATGGAGTTTTTGGTGTCTGTGTGTACATTCCTTCCTTGGGATCTAACCATTTGTACACTAAGCTCAAGGTTTTCTTTCTCAGTTATAAGGAATTCCCTTGGATTGAGTGAGAGAAGACAATGAAGATGGAGTAGGTCTCAAAGGACGTGAAGGACAAATTGAGGCATTGAACCACTTTCTCATGTGCATCTCTAGCAAGCATGTCCACTTGATGATTAATTGCTTACCAAACTTACGGCTTGGTGGACCATATAACACCCAGTTTATGAGGGGCAGTTCAGATTGCACAGTTATTTTGATGTTCCTTGGTCAGGCTTTCAGGCTCTACAATTATCAAAAGCATTCCAGTAACTGTTTCTCAAAAAAAGAAGCGAGTATGTTGAAGACATAGATTTGCTCCCAAACCCTAGAGGTCTGCATTGTAATCCTCCTATGAGGGCTTGCAAAAGACTCCATGTGGTGCCCCTGTATACCACAGATACTTACGATCGTAGGAACTGTTGCTGATCTTCAAGGGGAAGTGTAGCTTGCACTACAGTCTGCACTTGCTGGAGAGCCTTCACTTGCTCTGGTCTCCACTCAAATTTGGCAGTGTTAGATGTGACTCAATAAATGGAAACGGTAGCTGGGAATCAGATCTCTGAAGAAAGGATACTTGCTTCATGCTAGTACTACCAATGGGGTATGAGAAGGCTTGCTCTGGGAGTGCTGAAGGAAGCCGGGGCACTGCCGGGACAAAGCCTACAGAAACAACAAGCAAATAGGAAGACCATGTTCCTTCTCTTATTTCTGTCTTTAAATTTCCCTTAGCTCCTTCATTGGTAGACTTTAAGAGGAAAGCAGCTAGAAGGGAGCAAGATTATTTGCAGAGTTGTGACCTCAGTGTCAGAAAACTAAGCCAAAAGGGTAAGATAGCAGATGACATGGAATAACTTAATAATCAGCACAGAATGAAACTGATCATCGACTTACTCTACTGCACAACATTTATAAAAGCATCTTACACTGGCTTATTTTTCATATTACAGAAGTTGTGTGTATTTATTGTGGAAAATTTATAAAAAAGAATAAAATAAAAATTATTCACGGCCGGGCGCGGTGGCTCAAGCCTGTAATCCCAGCACTTTGGGAGGCCGAGATGGGCGGATCACAAGGTCAGGAGATCGAGACCATCCTAGCTAACGTGAAACCCCGTCTCTACTAAAAAAGTACAAAAAAAAAAAACTAGCCGGGCGAGGTGGCGGGCGCCTGTAGTCCCAGCTACTCGGGAGGCTGAGGCAGGAGAATGGCATAAACCCGGGAGGCGGAGCTTGCAGTGAGCCGAGATCCCGCCACTGCACTCCAGCCTGGGCGACAGAGCGAGACTCCGTCTCAAAAAAAAAAAAAAAAAAAAAAAAATTATTCACGATCACACTTTTTCTAAATTTAGCTTCTACTGCCCTTGTTATACACACATTGACACATTTGGAATGTTTTAAATGTTTTCAATAACTTGCATTAATAAATAAATACTTTTGTTGAAAATTGTTTGCAGTTAGTGATATGCTAAATTATGAAGAAATGTCTACTCTACCCTTATTACACTGTGTTTGAATCTTAGAGATATTTACTCTCTATATAAATTCTTCCAAAAGTAGTATTTGCCACATAAAGAAAAGCAATTTCTTAGAGATATTTACTCTCTATATAAGAAAAGCAAAATCTTCGAGATGTTTACGCTCTATATAAATTATTTTAAAGGTAGTGTTGGCCACATTTAAAGAAAGCAATTTCTTGAATAGAAGTTTAGATGCAAACTTCCTCCTTCTCTATCCCTTCCTGTCTCTTTCCCTCCCTTCCTTCCTTCTTGTCTTTCTCCTCCCTCCCTTCCTTCTTTCCTTTATTCTTTCCTTCTTTTATCATGTTATGGTGTGAATATGAAGACATTATAGGATTATTGCACATTCCTTTCTGGAGCAGAAATTATAATGAAAAATGCATATGAGGAGAGAGTTTTTGACTGTGGGTAGTGACGAGAACAGCTGGGATGTAGACTGCAGGAAATGGCAAGGACATTCAACATAGATATAAATGGAATTGCTTAGCAGATAAACTTGGAGTTTCTTGTGCTAGGAGCATAAATTTGAATCAAATATATATATATATATTCTTTCTTATAAATATAAAATGCTAAATCTTAAAACCATCTGTGCTCTTTCTGAAAGTTTGAAACTTGAATTTAGGTAAGTCAAATTGAAAAAGTCTAGGGATGCTGTTGTGTTGCCAAGCAACATTACTAATCTAAGATCTCACAATCAAGTGCCGTGAAAAATTTGGCCACAATAAATGTGTTCCCAGAGCAAGTGAGTCAGCATCAGCTATTTCAGGAAGAATTTGTAGGGAGCCCAAAAAGTATCTCACGAGGATGAAATTATCTTCAGGATATTTTGCCTTTCTTTTGCAATGCAAACTCTTACACCTCAACTCAGTGGTCCCCAAATCAGACATAATGAAGGAGACAAAATGTATCCTAGTCCATCCTATGAAGGTCCACACATTGAAATGAGAGGATCACCTCCATATGCAGAGACTAGAAATCCATGCCCTTATTCAGAGGATGGAAGCCCGTGGCTAGAATCGACTAACTGGGAAGTGGGTGTCCCGTCTGGATCACCACATCAGACTGAAGAGCAAGAAGAGGATGAGAAAGTGTGCTTGTGCTCTTGTTCCTGGAAATGTTCCATTTAAATTCCAATATTTCTTTCCTTCCTTGTTCAAATATCAGTTCCACTTGCAGTTATTTTTTTCTTTTATCTTGTTTTCCCTGCCCCAAAAGAACTGTCCTAAAATGATAGAAATTTGTCATTCTCTTTAATGAGTCTGGCCAAAGTGGAACTTCTGAGAATGGTAAGAAAATGATTTGAAATTGCTAGTTGGGCCTCCTCCCCGCCTATGAAGACATATGTTTATTTAAAAGCCAAAGAACTTTAAGCCTTGATTTCCTAAGGAGTTAAGAAAGAGAATTGACGGAGACAGCCCAGAAGAAAGCCCTTCTCCTCTCTGACGAGAATAAGAAGCGTAGAATGGATAATGATATTAACTTCTGCCAACTGATTTATATCTTTAAAATTTTTTTTGGAATGCATGCACCTTTCATGGCTGTTCTTGAATGAAGATGTCAGCATCTGTTAATTGTTGGCCTAGAAAGTTGTGATTGGATTTAACCCAGTAGGGAAGGTCTGTTATCTACCAAAAGAATGTAATTAAACATGGAAAATACTTTTGGGTTTTAGTCTTTGAGAAGGTAGGACCCTTTACTTTTTATTCTTCGTCTCCCATTCAGACATATATAGTTATTTTCTATAAGGTTAAGTTATGGTGTTTGGACTAGCTATTATAAATTTGTGTGTACATTGCTTATATATGATAGGGCAATATTGTTAACCTGTTATTGTTAGTTATTATGTCAACTTATAGAAATGATATGATACTCCTGTATTCCTTTAGTGTGCCATTGTAGAACATTATTTGATGTAATTTTTTGAATTTTATAAAAGTGTTTCAGTACATCTACCATGAATTTATTATGTATGTTACTGGGATGCTGAAACTTATTTCATGCCAAAACAAATACTAAACTTGGAATTATATGGGTTATTGTTTTCAGGTTATTTAGGAGATGTTTGCTATTTCGAATTGCTAATCTTCTCAAATAAATAATTATTTATCTGATTTTTTGTAGCAGAATTTTGTAACACTGTGTAATGATTTAAACGTTATACCAGCTGATACTAGAAATTAAGGGAACATTAGAAACACTTAAGAGAAAAAAGTTATTCTGCATTTGCAACATTCAAAGATATAAAAGGTTAATTTCCTTCTAGTTTTTAACTATCTTTGACCCTTTTGATCATTACAAAATATCTTTCTTTTTCTCTAGTAACAATTTTTTATATTCTTCTATGTTATACTCTATGATTTTTATATATTTCTATGCAAAAACTATATATACAATATGTAAAATGCTATTGATCTGAAATACTACATGTATTCTATGTATATGTAAATACTGTGTGTCATACTACATATGCAATATATATATATAGATAAGAAAATAATCTTTTCATTTAATTTTAAAGAGTAGTACTACTTTCTTATGTGAATCCAATGCCATATTAATAGGTCTATTTGTGGTGATCCAGTAAGTCAGAAACGACGAAATATGTATTTTGGTGGCTGTAATGTATTTTTGCTCCATTATAAATGTGCTTGATTCAACAGTAGTGTGTAATTGTGGTTATTGTTTTAAACACTTGCTTCTGTTTCTTTGGAAAACATTTTATGTTGTTGTTTCTTAATATAGCTGTGGTCATGAATATGGGCAAAATTACAAGTTTTGCCTTGAGATTTGCACTTAATCATCTCTTATTTTCTTTTTCTGAAATATGAAATTAATATTCTATAGGAAATAAAAGAAATTTGTAGTGGTTTAAACAATAATACTTCTGAAGAGGAATCATAATGTTGTTTAGTAAAATAGCTATATCTGATTTGGGATGTTTATTTTGGCAAGTATGCTTTCAAAATATTAACGTTTCCAAATTTGTGGTCGTTTTTAGTAATCTCCTGCCTACGTTGTATCTGGAGAAGAATGGTTAAAGAACAATATTGAATAAGTGCAAAGCATTGCTGTCATTTTCAAAAATAATCTAAAATTTGACCTTACTTAAATGATCAATGTTATCTAAAGATAAATCATAGTCTCTGAGACTTGTAAATGTTTGTGAATGTACCTCCTAATGCACCTAGTATGATTCACTAACACCTCAAAGTTGTTTTTTTGTGGCTTATCTAAAAGTGTAAATCTGGGACTTAGATAGATAAGCCTGTGGAGAAATCACGCCTAGAATCATATATACCTATAATGAAATGTATATCATTGGAGTCTTTAATCAGTCACAAGCACTCAGTGAGTAGCACAGCATAATGATTTAAAACACTGACATTGGACTAGATTGGCTGGCTTCAAATTTTGCTTTTGTCATTTACAAGCTGTGTAACCTCAGGAAAGTTATTCAGTCTCTTTGTGCTTTAACTTATCATGTGTAAAATGGGAAAAATAATAGTACCTGCTCTTGTAAGAATTAAATGAGCTAATATATTGAAAGCACTAAGTCTAGCATATAGTAAGTGCCATGAAAATATAAGCTACTTTTCTGGTTAGTATTAACTTAGCACCCTTCTATGCTCTATGAGGACTTTAAAAATGCCGGCTTCCAAGAAAGCTTAAAATATAATACAGGAGATAAGAATTATATATAAGGTACAATAGTAACAAAAATGTATTAGTATAGTATTAATCTTCTACTTTTAAGATGACGTTATTTCTGACATTTCTCATCTTCAGTATGGTTATAGCCTTTACCCCTTCTAATACCAACAAATCCACCAGCTCGGTGACTTTGGAAAAGTTACTTAACCACTCTGTGACTCAGTTATTGTAAGGATTAATGAGTTAATAAGTGCAGGGCTTAGAGCAGTGCCTTGCAGACAGTAAATTCTCCATGAGTATTAGCTATCATTATCAAAATCATATTTTACATTTTACATAAGGCTATAGTCTTCACAGTTTCAGTTTAGTGGTAACAAATCCTTACTGAGTGCCTAAAATGAGTGAGGCACTACTAGGAAAAGTATGCTGAAAGACATTTAAGAAGTAGTTTCAATTAACAGTCATAATATTTATTAACTATCTTCTGTTACACAGTGTGTACTGTTGCAAGCTCTAATTATACCATGAAGAAAGAGTCAGAGCAAGAGTGAGTGAGAAAGAGAGAGAGAGAAGTTCTGATAAAAAGAAATTTATAGTAGAAAGGAACCAAAAATTTTTCTTTCTTTTTTTTTTTTTGGAGACGGAATCTCATTCTATTGCTCAGGCTAGAGTGCAGTGGCACGATCTTTGCTTACTGCAACCTCTGCCTCCCAGATTCAAGCAATTCTCCTGAGTAGCTGGAATTACGTGCCCACCACTATGCCCGGCTAAGTTGTTGTGTTTTCAGTAGAAATGGGGTTTCATTATGTTGGCCAGGTTGGTCTTGAACTCCTAACCTCATAATCTGCCTGCCTCGACCTCCCAAAGTGCTGGGATTATAGGCGTGAGCCATCTCGCCCAGCCAGAACCAATAAATTATTAAATGAATAACCAATGAGGTAACTTCAGATACTTATAATATGAGAAAACGTAAAAGGAATAAATGATTGAGAGTCATGGCATAGAATGTCCCAGCTAGGTTAGACAAGTCATTTTTGGAAATGTGACCTAAAGAAAAAAATTAAAAACTTCAAAACATAAAGAAAAGAAAGAAAATGAAAATCTTCCAAAATACCAGAACTGCCAAAAAGGAGCAAAAGAAATGTATCATATATATGTTTATAGTCAATATAATATAAAATGGTGGAACCCAGTTAAAATATGAAGTTATAACAATATATAAATGGACTTGTTTTTAACTTACTAAAGGCAGATATTTAGATTGATTCACAAAACAGAAACAAAACTCACATTGTAATGTGAAACATGGTTTTAAAAAAGTAATTCAGAAAGTTTAAAATGAAAGGATGGGCAATATATTTCCAGCAAAACATAGCAAAATGTCACATTGTTGATAACACTACTAGATTGATAACACTGTAAGGTATAATTCCACCTAAAAATAATTTAACAAGATTAAGAAGAAAACGTTAGGATGCTTAAGAAGTCTATAAGTTATAATAAAGATAAAATAGTTACCTCAATAATAACAAATATATCTGATTTTTAAGTATTTACGAAAACATTCACCCAAATTGGTCTTCTATTAGATCACATAAAAGACCTCATTACATTCCAAAGAATAGACAATGCAAATAACATTCCCTGAACACAGTTCAACTAATTAGAAAGGATCAATTAATTTCCACTTGGAAATAAGCATTTCTATTAAATGATCATTGAGTCAAAAGGGAAGTACAAACAAAATTTCAGCATAGAAACAATAGAAAAAATAATAATTAAGACATTATATGCCAGAATTTATAAGATGCAGCAAAAACAATGCTTACAGAAAAATTTCACCAACCTTAATGAAAAGAAAATACTAGTGGTACTTAAATAGTTTCAGAGCATAGGAAAGAAATACAAATGTCCAAATTTGTTTTATGAAACAAGAGTAATAATTTTTAAAATTAATAATTGAAAAAATAAATTATAGGATAACACATTAATATTGATGTCAACATCTTAAATAAAATATTAGCAAGTAGAATCTTACATCATTAATATATCCCAATCAGATTTGGTTTACTCTTGGAATGCAAAAGTGCTTCATTATTAGGATAATATTAATAAATATTAGAAAATAACTTATATAATCACCTCTAAAGGCATTTGACAAACTTAAACATCCATATAGACACCCTCAGTTATATATATACACACACACATATTTGTGTTATATACTTTACACCAAAAGTCAGCATAATACTGCTCATATTATTTTATCGCACCCAAATGATTAACTTATAATCCATCTAGCCTTTACCTGTAGCTTCTTGTTTACAATATGTTAATAGAGGTAGGAGGAAGAGAAATTCTAGTCAGACAGGAGTGTGTGACCAGTGAAACTAAAGCTTTAAGCCAAAAAAAAAAAAAAGTGGCCAAAAGTGAGAACTTCTATTCCTATTTGCTCACCCTCTCCTGACTGATTTTTTCTGAATAATGCCCTTTTACCAAGAGAATGTTGCCTTTTCCAAAACTACCTACTGCCCACCCCATCCCCATCCTGTGCCTATAAAGACTCCAGACTCAGTCAACAAAAGGGAAGATTGCAGGACTTCATGGAGAAAACTGGAATTTGGGGAATAGATGGCCAAACTTCGGGGAAGAGACAGCCGAACTATGGAAGAGATTACCTGACTTCAGGGGAAGATGACCTGCCCATCCTATCCCCTCTCCAGCTCCCCTCTCTGCTAAGAGCCATTTTCATTGCTTAATAAAAACTATTTGTTTGCCTATTGCCTCTGGATGCATTTTTATTATGATAGCTGTGTTGAACAGTTGCAACAGAGAGCATAAGGCTCACCACAATCTAATATATTTATCGTTTTTAGAGAAAGTTTGTTGACCCCTGTTATAGGCTGTGCTAGGAGTTTTGCCTTTGTGAAAAAGTAATAGAATGCCATCATCTGTGTGGGAAAGATGCCTCTTGTTATAATGTGGTGAACTCACTGAACAATCAGTAGATTGATTATAAAGCCATGAGGCAGTAGTTCAGCTGAGAGATGAAGATGTATTAGGTGGTATCTCACTGTCGTTTTGATCTGCATTTCACTAATGATTAGTGATCCTGAGCATTTTCATATGCTTATTGGCTACTTGTGAATCTTCTTTGAAGAAATGTCTTCAGTTCCTCTGCTCATTTTTTAATTGGGTTTTTTTTTTTTTTTTATGTTGAGGTGTAGGAGCACTTTGTGTATTTTTGATATTTACCCCTTGTCAGATATATGATTTGCAAATATTTTCTCTCATTCTGTAGGTTACATTTTCACTCTGTTGACAGTGTCCTTTGATGCACAGAAGTTATTAAGAATATTATAGTACAATTTATCAATTTTTTCTTTTGTATCCTGAAATTTTCATGTCATACACAAGAAATAATTGCCAAATCCAATCTCATAAAGTTTTCTGCTATACTTCCTTCTAAGAATTTTATGTTTTTATCTCTTCCATTTAGGCCCTTTGATCCATTTTGAATTTTGATATATGATATAATGTAAGGATCCAAGTTCATTCTTTTGCAGGTGAATATTCGATTTTTCCAACACCATTTGCTGAAAAGACTGTCTTTTCCTCATTGAATCATCCTGGCATGCTGGTCTAAAATCATTTGACTACATATTCAACTGTTTATTTCCGAACTTTCTATTTGATTCCATTGGCTTACATATCTGTCTTATGCTAAATAGAACCGTACTGTTTTGATTACTACAGCTTTGTAATAAGTTGTGAAAGCAGGAAGTGTGAGGTCTCCAACTTTTTTCTTTTCAATACTGCTTTGTTTATTTAGGTCCCTTCAATCTCAAATGAATTTCAGGATAGATTTTTCTATTTATGCAAATAATACCTTTGGGATTTTGACAGAGATTACACTAAACTTGTGGATTACTTTTGGTAATATTGACTTCTCAACAATATCAAATATTCCAATCCATGAACATGAGCTGTCTTTCCATTTATTTGTATCCTCTTTAATTTCTTTCAGCAACATTTTGTGGCCTTTGGCATGCAAGTCAAGTCTTTCACCTCACTGCTAGCTTTTGTCGTGTTTCTTTTTGTTCTTTTTTTTTTTTTTTGATGCTATTGTAAACAGAATTTTTAAAATTTCCTTTTCAGGTTGTTCTTTATTAATGCATAGAAACACAACTAATTTTTGCATGTTGATTTTGTATCCTGCCACTGAGCTGATTTCATTTATTAGTTCTAACAGTTTCTTTTTGGTGGAATCTTTAGGGTTTTCTACATGCAAAATCATATCAGTGAACAGAGATAATTTTACTTTTTCTTTTCCAATTGGTTGCCTTTGATTTCTTTTTCTTGCCTAATTGCTCTGGCTAGACCTTCCAGCACTATGTTAAACAGAAGTGGTAAAAGTGGGCATTCTTGTCTTCTTTCTGATCTTGGAGGAAAAATCTTCAGTCTTCTACCAGTAAGTATAACATTGGCTGTAGGTTTTTTATATATGAACTTTATTATGTTGAGGTAGTTTGCTTTTATTCCTAGTTTACTGCATAGTTTTTAATAAAATCATGTTGAATCTTGTCAAGTGCATTTTCTATAACAATTGAGATGATCAGTAAATTTTTGTCTGTCATTACATTCATGTGGTGGATTACATTGTTTGATTTTTGTATATTGAAATATTGTTCCATTGCAGGGATAAATACTAATTGGTCATGGTATATTTCTTAGTCCATTTGTGCTGCTATAAAGGAATATTTGTGGCTAGGTTAATTTATAAAGAAAATTTGGCTCAGGGTTTGGCAGGCTGTGTAAGAAGCACAGTGCCAGCATCTGTTTCTGATGAGGGGTTAAGGCTGCTTTCACGCATAGAAAAAGGTGAAGGGAAGCCCATGTACAGAGCTCACATGGCTAGAAAGACAAGAGAGAGAGGAGAAAGAGGTATCAGGCTCCTTTTAGCAACCAGCTCTTGTGGGAACTAGCAGAGCAAGAATTCACTCATTACCACAAAGATGGCATTAAGCCATTCATGAATAATCCACTCCCATGACCCAAAGACCTCCTAACTAGGATTCACTTCCAACATTGGGGATTAAATTTTAACCTGAGATTTGGAGGGGACAAACAAACCAAATTATTGCAGTGTACAATCCTTTACCTACACCATTGAATTCAGTTTGCTAATATTTTGTCGAGAATTTCTGCACCAATGTTCATCAGGGATATTGATCTGTAGTTTTCTTATAGTGTCTTTGTCTGGTTTTGTTATTAGGATAATGTTAGCCTCATACAATGAGTTTGGAAGTGTTCCCTCCTCTTCAGTTTCTGGAAGCGTTTGAAAAGAACTGGTGTTAATTCTTCTTTAAATGTACGGTAGAACGCACCAGTGAAGACATCTAGTGCTGGGTTTTTCTTTGTTGGGAGAATACTGATTATTGATTCAATCTCCTTACTAGTCATACTTCTGTTCAAATTTTCTTTTTCTTCATGATTCAGGCTTAATAGAGTGTATGTTTCTAGGAATTTATTTATTTAATCTAGATTATCTAATATTTTGGCATACAAACCATTCATATTCTTTGGTAATTCTTTTAACCTCCAATTTGTAGTCTTTGCTCAATTTATGAGTCCTTAATTGTCCAGTTTCATGTTGTGTATCATGGCTGGGCCAATGACTCTTTCTCTTCTTGGCCCCATGGGATTCACCCCAGCCAGTGAGTCACAACCACACTCCTAAGGGCCAGACCACCATCTGAGCTACTATGGCCACTGTCCTGAAGGTGTTTTAGAATAAGGTGTTGTGGTAGTGATGGAGAAAAGTGACTGGCTTGAGGTTTGTTTAAGAGGAAAAATAAAAGATTTCGTGATGAATTGGATATATGAAATGAAGGAGAAAAGAGGTCAGAGAAGACTTGTGATTTCTGGCTCATGCAACCAGAGAGAAAGCAATATCATCCACTGAGTTAGAGAATGCCTAAAGGAGGACAAGTGTATTGCTTATTGATTTTCACTCTGGGGAGGAGATTATCAGTTAAGTTTGGATGTACCCATTTTGAAGTTACTTTTAAATATCCAAAAGAAGATATATATTAGACACTTGGATATACAATTCTGGTATTTAAAGAAGAATTCTAATTTCATATACATCTTCTCCTATGGGTTATTGAAAAATTTCGAACCAAGCCTAAGAGATAAATAAATATGAAAGTCCAGGATCAGAATTATTCTGAAAATATTAGATATGAAGATCTCTTCTCATTGGGATTCTATCTCCCCCATCGTAAGGGAGAAACTAGAGAATGGCAGGAATCCTCTATAGGCAGGTATCAAATGGACACAGAAGAGCTGGAGGAGGAAAACATATTCCACTGATGATGGACTACTCCAAGAGAAAAAGAAACAGACAAGATGCAGGGCTATTCATGAGCAAGAACTTCAACACCAATTATCTCCCCCAATAGAGGAAGCTATCACCAGTGAATGCCAGATTCTCACTGAATTTACCAAACAGGCAAACTATTTCTCTATCCAAGGGAGAAATGGCAAGGTAGAGGAAGGAACCAGAAGCGTTTGTTCTCATACTGTTCTGTGTTAGGGAATGGAGGCTGAAATACCATTTCTTTTATGACAATGTGAGGCATTGTGATAGGGTGAAGTTGAGTGGCTAAAGGTTTCCCTTTAATAAAATAAACCAAAATCATGTAAAGAACAAAGAACAAGAATTTGAGTTCAAAATTATTTTGTTATATTCTAATTTTAGAAAGGAGAAACTATGGAGCTAAGTTTATATAAAAGAAAATAATTAACATAATTACATTTTTAATAAGCAAAGATGATGGTATATTAGTGTACATAAAAATTTATTATAAGAAGCCTACAGATGGCTGCCTAGAAGTAGCTTTCCAGGGCTTGGCCATTGTCATGAGCCAAGTGTTCATGGAAAGAGAAAACCTCCACAGCCTGAACTTAACCAACAATAACAAAGCCTAAATGTTTTATCTCTTGAAGATATTCACTGTGGTGAATAGCAGATTTAATGTAATTGGTCTACTAGGAAATATCTTACAAGACTTTTTTAAGTACAGCTGCAAAACAGTTCCACTCTTACTTAGCTATTATTCCATACAGAGCTACTATACAGCTAAATTTTGAGCTCTTACTACTATGCTGGTTAATCATTGATTGACTATATTTTCGGTGGGAAAATAATAGATATCTTGTTACAAAGTTAAACAGCCTTTTATATAAGTAATATCTTTTGTTAGTAATGCTAATGGGGAATTTTCTTTTATAATTTTAATTTTTGCCTTCTAGTTGTTCATAAACTCAAAAGGTATGCATATTTGTTGTTAAAACTCAAACATTATGAAGGTAGACATAGCATCAGAATACTGTGTGATATTCAGAACTTAGTACCAGCCGCTTCTCTCCATCTCCACCGACACCTTATTCTAAAACATCTCATGACAGTGGCTGTATAGTAGCTCAGACAGTGGGCTAGCTTCTGGGAGTGTTGGTGTGACCCACTGGCTGGAGTGAATCCCATGCGGCCAGTTTTTGCACCTTCTAGAGGGCATTTCACCTTCTCCTCTCTTTCTCCAGAGTATCATAATTCACAATTCCCACAGTATACCTTTACAGAACTTTATTCATGCATTTACACATTTATGTAACTTTTCTAACATATGGAAAATCATACTACATAGTACTAATATTTTCATTATTTCCCTTGGTACTATTTTTATTTAACTTGCTTTTTTGACTCCACCTAAGCCTCTAAATTGGCACATATAGAACTGCTTGGTTAACTGCAACAACTGCAAGGTAATATTTAGTACTGTGTGAACACAAGATGTTTTGCAGTATTCAGAACCCAAAACAACATTTTTATAATAATATTTAGCATAATATTGGCAGACCTTTGGAAATAACTATTTTAGCTGTATGTTGAAACTACAGACTGCTTTTTATAATTAATATCACAAGAGATACAGTGCAACTTAATAGAAAGACCATTGGACCAGAATGAGCCCTTGAACTAACTTAGTCATTTGACCTTCTGGGATTTACTGTCCTTATTTGCAAACTAGAAGATGTTGGTCCAGATTTTTTTCAATAGTCCTGCTAGCCCTAGAATGGTGTATATGTACAGTATTGGAATTCCTAGTTTTCATTAAGAACATTTCCTATTTGGAAAGTCTTAAATACCTGCCTTCACTCAACTATGGACAAACTGAGTAACAACAATATATGTTATCTGTTGTGCATGTCAGATATTTATTGGGAAATTATTTTTTCTGGTATCTTCTTCAATGATTACCTCCAGCAATAAATATTTCCCAAAAAGTACTGGCACCATTTTAGATATTGAGTTCAATTTAAAATAAAGAAATTAAGAACCTGAGTAGAAATTAAAGTATAAGTAGTTTGAGGGATAAAATCAAGTGAACTAAAATAAAAATTTATGTTTGAAGTGAAGAGAGAATGTCCCTTTATTTGTGGCAAATACATGCAGGTGGAAAAAAACACAAATAAAAAACGTATGGAAATAATATGTGGGAGAATAAAATGTTTGGGTAGCAATTGCTGGGGAATGAAACTATGGCGTCATTCTGCTTCCTGGAAAAGAACTGCTGCTCCCCCTTGTGGCAAGTGTGAAAAGCTGGCATGCTGTTAAAAAAAGTATTTCATTCTAACGCAAAATGATACAAGATACGTTTGAATTATAGTGACACGCTGCTTTGAAGGGGGAAATAAATGGCATATGTACGCAACTCAAGTAATGATTCTATCGCAGGTATAGGCTTAATGTCACCAAAAGAAAAGGACAGAGGATGTTACGTTGTGGCTAGAGAGACCACAAAGGCTGACTGGTCAACATATGTAATTGGTTAGTCAACACCTACTTAACAAATATGTGTTAAGTTAATGTCAACAATTTTGTAAGTTTTGGAAGAGTCAGTACTGAGAATAGTACGAGGTAATATTAAACAGTCATTTTTCAAAAGTGTGCCACTCAACTGGAAAGATAAACTATAAAACAGCCACAAGGAGACAGTTAATTATAAGGTAGTAGATTCTGTACCATACTGAATGGCTTAGAATAGAGAGATTATTGTGGTTACAGAGAGAGGCTTTTAATATATCAAGTAGAAAAGCATAATAAGCTGGAAAATAGTCAATATTGCTAGAGTTTTGTCTGTATAGACTAAAAGCAAGAAAGAGTACCTAGGGTCAGATTAAGCAACCTTGCACTAAGTGCTTTAGATTTTATCCCATTTATTTTATAGATGAATGATTGTATAGATGAATAGAGAAGTGGCATATGGTCAAATGTTTCAGGAAGTTTAATCTGGGAAAATGTATGCAATAAATTTCTCTTAAGTGCGTGTAAATTTAAATGTTTAAAAGAGGTATGATCAAAAAATAAAGTCGTACCACTCTAGTCCATCATTCCCTATTCCCTTACTCTGCTTTTTTCATATAATTTATTACTACCTGACATTATATTATTATACATGCATTTTTCTGTTTGCTTGTATCCCTAACTGGCTGTAAGTTTCATGAGGGTAGGGGCTCTGTTGCTTGTGTTTACTGGTGTAACCCTAACTTCTAAGATAGGATATTTGATTAATAAATGGACATTTGATAAATATTTGTTAATATTAGAAATAAATATATATTGAAAAACAAGAGACTTGAGGCAGGAAGAACAATCGTCTGTTTATCAAGATGATAAAACTTGCTCTTGGAGAGAGGAAGGAAATGAGGATAAAAAAGAGACATTCAATATTTTGAAGACTGAATAACCTAGACTTGATAACTCACTGAACATGGCTGATGAGGAAGAAAGAAGAATCTCAAATTGCTGAGGCTTCAAGATTATGTGCATGGGAAGATAGTGACAGTGGTGAAAAACATTGGGGCAGGCCAGCATGGTGGTTCACACCTGTAATCCTAGCACTTTGGGAGGCTGAGGCAGGAGGATCACTTGAGGTCAGGAGTTCAAAACCAGCCTGGCCGACATGGGGAAACCTTCTCTCCACTAAAAAAAAAAAAAAAAAAAAATTAGCCAGGCATGATGGTGGGCCCCTGTAATCCCAGCTACTCAGAAGGCAGAAGAATTGCTTGAACCCGGGAGGCAGAGGTTGCAGTGAGCTGAGATGGTGCCACTGCACTCCAGCCTGGGAGACAGAGTGAGACTCTGACTCAAAAAAAAAAAAAAAAAAAAAAAAGGGCATAATTATTCTGAACTTAAAAAGCTCTTACTAAGGATTAAATGAGATAATGTGTGTAATGCTGAGAATTGTAAAGTTTTTCGAAAAAGTGCACTGAAGGGCTTATTGGTGGTGGGGGTGGGGAAACAGGGCAAAAGGAGTACTAACGTACAAAATTTAAAATTCCAATAAAAATTTCAACAGTTAAACCTCCAGTGGCAGTTTCACCCTTTGCAGCCTTTTACCGTGGGCTCATGGTTTCTCCTCCAAATGTAACTCAAAGAGGGCCTTCATTTTTAATGGAACAGTTTCTTCAAAATAAAAAAAAAAGACTTCTTAATCAACACTTTTAAATTTTTAAACCACAAGAGTAACTGTTTTCGGAGAGTCTTCATGTGCACTCTTGGTTTCACCAAATAGCTAACTAGGTGGACAGCAGGCTTTTTGAGGATTTTCAGGATTTAAGCTTCCCCCCTACTTTACATCGTCATATACTGATGATGATTCTCTTTAACTGAGAAAAAGTTTACCCCTGCTTACTTCAAAACATTAATATATTAGTGGAAAACAAATTCAGTGAACCTGACTTCTTCTTCTTTAAAAAAAGTACAGTTCCCCTAGCAGATATAAGCAAATTTATGGAAATATGTTTTATGTTAACAGACTGTATTATTTCCTAAGTAGGAAGAATAAAAAGCACACATTTTATTAAGAGCACATGGTTAAACACGGGTATTTCGAAATTGGAATAGTATTATTAAGAAGTGGAATATGCTCTAATTAGAGTCTTAGAAAAAATAAAATAATAATGGACCATCTTTTCCTGAAATGAGTGACTCCTTCTTAGAACAGACGAATTAGACGTCTTCTTGAGTTTGTTTCCAGCCTTCTAAACCAATTCACTGTATTTTCAAGTGAAATCCAGACTTCTTAGTATAGTAACAGTAAGTACTCCCAGGGTCAAGTATTCTTTAAAATTGTCTTTATAAAAGAAGAGAAGCTTTTATATTCATTTAAGAAAATTTCAAATATTCTAATGCTGCCATTTTAAAATAAAGGATTAAAAAAGAGTCTTGGTTTACTTAGCTCTAAAATGTTTAGCAGTAATACATGAATAAAGGATTAAGCTAAAAAGAAATGTTTTTGCAATCAGCAAGAGGAGATGCTTGGAAAAGAAGTTTAACCACACGTCCGGTTTTTGTAGTTATTCCACAGCAACAGCTGAATGAGAAACATATAATAAGTAACATGGAACTGTATTACGATGTTATAAACTGAAAAGGAAGCCCAATGTGTGCAGAATTTTTTTCAGTTGAGAGTTTCAGTCATATTCAAATTGTGATAATGTATACTTAACACAACATTTGCCATTTTAATATTTTCAAGTGTACAGGGCAGTGGCATTAAAGTAGCATGAAGTACACTCACATTGTGATATAGGCATCACCATCCATCTCCAGAACTTTTTTCATTTTCTCAAACTGAAGCTCTGTACCCATTAAATAATAATTTCCCATTTGCCCCTGCACCCAGTTCTGGCAACCGTCATTCTACTCTTTGTCTCCATGAATTTGACTACTCTAGAGACCTTATATTAGCAGAATCATACAATATTTGTCCTGTGATTGGCTTTTTCACTTAGCATAGGGTTTTGAAGCATCATTCATGTTGTAGCATGTGTCCGAATTTTCTTCCTTTTGGAGGTCAAATAATGTTTCATGGCTTATGGATACTATATTTTGTTTATCCATTTAGCATTCAGTAGGCATTCAGATTGGTTGAACATGGGTGTACAAATTATCTGTTCAAATCCTGTTTTCAATTCTTTAAGATACATGCCCAGAAGTAAAATTGTTGGATCATGTTAAAGAAAAAAATCATTCTGAAACTGATGAAAATGGTAAAGAAAATTTTGGACTGTTGTGATAGGTGGCAAGACTATCGCCTTAGGGGAGAGGGAATACAGCAAGGATAGCTGGGGGTCCAGAGACAATCAGCAGAGTGACTGAGTCAGTGGACAGAAAATTACTAAGAGGACACATGAAGGTAAGATGGTTCTTTCTAACCTGACTTAACAGAATTCTTGCTGAAGCCAGCTTGTGGTGATTTGATATCAAATGTGGGGGATGAGGAACTTGATCTGATCCCAAGGGTGATCAGATATCAAGGGTGGGGGATTTTCTCTAAAGGGACTTAGCAGGACTCCTGTTGTAGTTGGACTACGCAGGCCTAAGACAGGGCCCCAAAGATGAGAGCTAGTTAAAAAGAGGGCTGAAGAGAGACTAACTAAAGTTAGGTCAGAGAGAGAGAGTCTCGTCGATTATACGCAATTCAATGTTTTATTTTTTGAGGAACCACCATACTGTTTTCCACAGCAGCTGCATCATTTTACATCCCAACAGGAATAAACAAAAGTTCCAGTTTCTCCATATCCTTGCCAGCATCATTTATTTCCTGTCTTGTTTTTCTTTTGTTTTGATTTTTAATACCAATCTTAATGGGTGTGAAGCAATATCTCATTGTTGCAATTTTGATTTGCGTTTCCGTGATTAGTGTTGTTGAGCATTTTTTTCCATGGGCCTGTTAACCATTTGTATACCTTCCTTGAAGAAATGCTTATTCAGGTCTTAATCTGTTTTTAAACCAAGTTTTTGTTGTTGTTATTGAGTTGTTACGAGTTCTTTTTATATTCTGGATGTGAATTTCTTATCGGACGTATGATTTGCAAATCTTTTCTCTCATTATGTGAGCTGCCTTTTTACTCTGTTGAGAGTGTCCTTTAATACAACAAAGTTTGTAAATATTGGCAAAGGACAAATTGATCTTTTTAAAATTTTGTTCCCTGTGCTTTTGGTGTCACATCCAAGAATTCATTGCTAAACCCACTGTCATGAAAATTTTTAACTATGTTTTCTTATAAAAGTTTTATAGTTTTAGCTGTTATGTTTAAGTTTTAATTTCTGTACATGGTATAAGGGTCCAAATTTATTCTTTTGTATGTGAATATTCAATTTTCTCAGCACCATTTGCTAAAAAGACTTTCTTTTCCCCATTGAATACTGTTGGTATTCTTGTCAAAAATCATTTGACCATGTATGTGAGAGTTTATTTCATGACTCTCTCTTCTATTCCATTGGTCTACATCAGTCTTTATGCCAGTACCACACTGTTTTGACTAGCGTAG
>NW_012107753.1:353952-357665 GCF_000951045.1 Mandrillus leucophaeus | reverse complement strand
TGTGTCTCTACATTCATCAATTGCTGACTGTAGGCCACCTGAAAAGAAGGAACATCTCGAGGGAGGGAGTGTCCTAAAACCAAGAGCAAAATTTCCTGAGATGCAGTTAAGAACCATCAGCAGCAGAAATTCCCATCAGCTGCCTGGATGTATGTGTTGACCCTGAAGAGCAGATCTGGGCAAGACACCACAGTATCCACTCCAACAGCCAAGGAAGGAAAAAGGAAGAAAGCAGGGCTAGGTTTCATAGAATCAAGTGTGTCTTGAAGACTGGTGTTTTCAGGTCTACAATGTAGAGTGTAAGGACATCCTAGGCAAAGAAAACATTGAATACTACAGCATAAGGACTGGTAAAACTTAAAAATGTGGGCAAAATTCTAGGTCTGTACTGACAAAGAGGAAGGCGAGAGAATCAAAGCAGATAGTACAAAATGAAAGGGACCCAATAGCAAAAGACGACACTGGAAAGGCAGATAAGAGTCAGTCACAGATGATAATGAATGAAACTCAAAGCACTGTGCATCCTGCAGGAAGTGAATAAGCAATGTGACCGGACTTGTTCATCTGAAAACTGATTAGCCCAGCAGAGTGGAGTATGACTGGGGGACAGACTAGCAACAAACCCACTAGATCTGAAGCACGGCAGGCATGTTAGTTACTCCCAATATCCAGTCTTCCTGCCTTCCTTCCTAACTGCCCTTTCTTTTCTTTGCAGTGGCAGTATTACAAGCCAAATACTTTATCATCCTCTCTGATACGATAAAACTTAAGCAAAACTCTACTGGTGGCTTCGGGGAAAGCTCAAGTGTCTTAAGTGATAGAATGATACAGATGTGGCTGACATGGACTTTTCCCCCTTTTTTTGTTTGGAACACAGATGTGATGGCTAGAGCTGCAGCAGCCATATAGCAACCAAAGGGAAAGGCCTAAAGAATGGCAGAGATATCACCCCATGTGTCACAAAGGTACCAAACCAATGGAAGCAGTCACCCACATGTAGGTATTTTGTTATGTAAGAAAGATAAATTGTGTGCATTTAAGCCATTTGTTCTTACTGGCTGCTGAGTGTAATATACAAAGCTATTAAAATAGTCCAGAAAATATTTGATGGGGACCAGATCTAGGTAATAACAGTTGGGAATAGAAATGCCAGGACAATGAGAAACATGTAGATGGCTGAATCCACAGGACCAAGTCACTAGCTGTGGGTGACAAGGGAGACTGAAGACTCAGGAATCACTGAGATTCTGATTTAAGAAGATTTTTTTCCATGTTCACCTCCTGCCATCTTGTATCTCACTTTATTTCTTAACCATATTTAGTTCTTTTGAACCTCTCTTCCTTTTAAAATGTTCTTCTCTGCTACATTGCTTCATTCCAACTTCACCTAGTAAGCTCCCATTTATACTTTAAATTTACTTTAAATATCACCTTCTCCTTAAAGTACTGCCCACCTAATCCCTAAAAATAGAATATTCCTCTTCTGTGGACAAAACTACTATTTTTGGATGATTATCATTGTGCCAGATATTAAATGCTTTACAGAGATCAAGTAATTTTTATTCTTTTAACTACTCTCTGAGGCAGGTACCGCTAGATATATCTTATATGACAATTTCTTATATGAAGTCACATCAGTGAGGATGGTTATTGTTTACAGTAGAAGCTTCAGGTATCAGTTGAAGAATTCTCCACTAGAAGGTGGCACAATCAAAGGCAAAGGGCACAGATATTAAAACTATTTGGTTTTAAATCTTTTTTTCCACCACTCACACACTGTTAGCCTGAGCAAATTTTTAAGTTCCCTGGGCCTCAGAGCTCATCATATGTAAAATGAGAAAAATAATTGCAACCCCTTCAAAGGTTGGCTATGAGAAATAACTGAAATACAAATGACTTTAAAATGCCTTATCCTTATAAGCACACAATAAACACGAACTGTAACAATTATTATCGTGGAATGGATTTTCCTCTTAACCAACGGGAATGCATGGCAATTCTCATTACCCTCTTCGATCAAACCTTTTAAATAGCACATTATTAGTCAGCTACTATCAACTGTCTATAAAATGGGTACTTGCATAAATAATTTGATAGAGCTACCTAATACATTAATCCAATGTGCAGTTAGTTACATTAGAGAAGGAGAAACTTCATGAAAAAACATTAGAAGTAAAACTTTTTTTTTTTTTTTTTTTAGCAGTAGCTAAGTACGACATGATTAAATGTCAATTACCAAAACATCTGCCAGCGGGTCAGAAAATTCCTGTGGTTTGTAGGCTCCTGTCAGGTTTTTTTGGTTGTGTGACTTTTGAAGTCTAGCTATTTAGAAACCCATGATATTTTTTTGAACCTGACACCACAGTAACACAGCAGGTCATGGCCTGAAAGTTACTGTTGAGGGAATATATTAGGCTGAGCACTTCCCTTGGGGGCTGGCTTTCTCCCCTTTATGAGAAAGTACTGACTATCATTGATTATTCTTGGCACTCTCATTAAATCTGACCTTGAAACTCAGAATATTTAGGAAGCCAAAAATTTCAATGTTTAAGAAAAGTCTATTATGTAATAATTTGCAGACACTCTGACAAGAAGGTGGTCCAAAAACCACAGGTCATTTACCCAGTTACACAGAAAAACTTGCATTATGTAGAAAAACTGGCATTTATCCAGATTGGGCAAAAATGCCTTAGCGCAGATGGGAATATTTTCTCAAACCAAAGCTACCAATATTGCACTCAGAAGTTAACTGTTCTAGTTGTGGAAGTGCAGGTCTGTCTGGTTGGTGAAGACTCGCAATGAATCTACCAAGCTCATCTGAGAAGGTGGACCTACGATCCCTTTATTTTGTGTTTCATCGATCCTCCTGTCCCTGCACTTGCTGACCACTCAGAGAACTGCGCGCATTTTCCTGATGCCGAAGTCCAGTTTGGAGAAAAGGAATTCAAAACTAACATCACAGCAACCTCTCTGTACAGTTCCTCCCTGTTTTTCCCTCCCTGTTCCTTGTTATACATCTTTCTATCCTACCTTCATTTGTCACCAGCAATTTTAAAATGATTTCGTCTTTCCATCTCCCTTCTTCTGTCTTGCTTTCTTCAAAGATCAATTTCCATCCTACTCCCTCCTACAGAAGCCTTAGCTCCAAATGCCTTCGCTCTGACTCCACTCACAGTGGAATCTCCCAGCTTCCCAGACCCAATCCTGGCCACAAAAGCCTCTCCACCCCTCTCTCCTGCTCCCAGTGCCCTTGATCAAGCTCCAAACTCCTCCCCACACAGGTCAAAGGTCCACCCCTCCCCTGTCTTCCAGGAAAGGGTGTTCTCACCAGGCCTTTCCCTCCAGGCAAGATTCTGCCCCTGCCCGCTACTGCTGTGGAAGAGACTGTTGGTGTTTCTTAGGACACACACAGCTTTGCCAAAATCCTTCTCTGTCTTCTGGTTCCTGCACCAGGTTCCTCACACTGACCCGCAAGATTTCTGGGCACAGGTGAGCCTTCCAAGCAGTAACTGGGCTGAGGGGGTTTGTTGAGACTGTTGGATGATTATCCTGGCAAGTAGTTTTCCCTTAAAAAAGGTCCTCAATTTGAAATGCCCCATAGTCACATTGAAAAGCTTTTGAAAACTATCACAAGAACAGAAAACCAAACACCGCATGTTCTCACTCATAGGTGGGAACTGAACAATGAGATCACTTGGACTCGGGAAGGGGAA
>NW_012107753.1:350018-353247 GCF_000951045.1 Mandrillus leucophaeus | reverse complement strand
TAATGATCTCTTCAAGATAAATTCCAAGATGTTGGATATTTGGTTCCAAGGGTAGAAGCATGATGTTACAGTATAAACCTGTAAGCTACTTGGTTAGAAAAGTAGAAACATGTTGTTTAGCTACTTGTATAGATTTGCCAACATCTATATACAAATACCTCTAACATGTAAGGAATAAGTCCATTTTTATTTTTCTATGAGGTATTTCTGAGTAATTATTGATTTTTCCTGAACAGAATAACGTTCTCTCAAGGCTTTGTGATCCTTTTTTGCTACTGACATTGTCGTCTAACACAGGCACCAAGTTTAAGAGGCACAATTATAACTGTTCTCAGAAGTTCCTGATAGAAGTCACAATAATCCACCAACAAACTATAAATTCCATACTTCCTCAATTCAGACATATCAGACACTAACAGAATGGCAGGCCAGGAAAGTTATTCACGGGCTCATTAGTTCCTGATCCCAGATGTAGATAGCCAGATTGAAATAACTTTCAGAGGAAGTTTTTGTTGACAAATATTCTTGGCACATTCTTCCAAAAAGGTATCAATCTGAGGAATCTAGCCTGAGCATCAAAACAGTAGCATGAAACTCATATTTTATTACTTTCTTTTCCTGTATCTCGGACCCCAAATAGTTATCATGAGGCTTAGCTTTCATCATTCCACAACCTGATTTTTAAGAATAAAAAATGGTTGGATTGCAGCAAAGGCAAAGAAACAAAGGCAGCTAACATCTGTCATACTTCAGTCACATAGGATTATCTTCAAGTTCTTGCATCAAACTCTATTTCAGTTATCAGAATTGTAGCAAATGGTTTTTTTTCTATATGCATATCAAGCAAAAGAGATTTAAGCTGCTTTTCTAAAAGAAGCCAATACGGGTGGTCTATATTTGAGACTTTATTAGTATCTCCTACTCACTGTCAAGAACACTGCTGTGTATATATGTGAGAAGTATTTATGTGTGTGGTGGTAGACGGGTGGATTTGGACACATGTGCATGTGATCAGGATGGAAGGGCAATGCTAATAAAAAATGCAAGTCTTCTGTGCACAGAAATTTGGTACATTCTGATACAGACATTTGTGTCTATAGAGTTGTGGCTTTTATGATTGCCATTTTGATAAGACAAAAGGAGAAATATTAAAGTTTCTATTTTGTGGGGAGAGGTAGTGGCAAGTCTTCCTAACAGCATCTTCTCTAGAAAATCTTTCTTCCTATTTTAAATGCAAGATGCATAAAATCCTTCTAGTATCGTGGGAGTCCAGACTTCCATAGCAGAGCTGACTGCAGGGGGCAGTCAGTTTATAAATATGCTAAATATCATTACATGGCAGCATCGTCCAGAAGAATATATTTAGTTTGGCACAGACGCCAAGAGAGCTGTTTTTATTGGGTGTTCTGGAAATCTATCCAGAATGGAAATTTTTATGTCAACATTTTATTGAGAACTATCAAAAGATACACTTTCGAGGAAATAGAGAAAGCCAATTTGGGCCGAAGGGGAACACAATCCACAAGGTGTATGTGGGTGCAACCAAAGTCTTAATCCATCTTCTAAGGAGCTCTGGAGCTGGAATGAGGCTTCACAGCTTCCTTGGACTAGATCAAAACATCAGGGCCTTTGTGTCTCTACATTCATCAATTGCTGACTGTAGGCCACCTGAAAAGAAGGAACATCTCGAGGGAGGGAGTGTCCTAAAACCAAGAGCAAAATTTCCTGAGATGCAGTTAAGAACCATCAGCAGCAGAAATTCCCATCAGCTGCCTGGATGTATGTGTTGACCCTGAAGAGCAGATCTGGGCAAGACACCACAGTATCCACTCCAACAGCCAAGGAAGGAAAAAGGAAGAAAGCAGGGCTAGGTTTCATAGAATCAAGTGTGTCTTGAAGACTGGTGTTTTCAGGTCTACAATGTAGAGTGTAAGGACATCCTAGGCAAAGAAAACATTGAATACTACAGCATAAGGACTGGTAAAACTTAAAAATGTGGGCAAAATTCTAGGTCTGTACTGACAAAGAGGAAGGCGAGAGAATCAAAGCAGATAGTACAAAATGAAAGGGACCCAATAGCAAAAGACGACACTGGAAAGGCAGATAAGAGTCAGTCACAGATGATAATGAATGAAACTCAAAGCACTGTGCATCCTGCAGGAAGTGAATAAGCAATGTGACCGGACTTGTTCATCTGAAAACTGATTAGCCCAGCAGAGTGGAGTATGACTGGGGGACAGACTAGCAACAAACCCACTAGATCTGAAGCACGGCAGGCATGTTAGTTACTCCCAATATCCAGTCTTCCTGCCTTCCTTCCTAACTGCCCTTTCTTTTCTTTGCAGTGGCAGTATTACAAGCCAAATACTTTATCATCCTCTCTGATACGATAAAACTTAAGCAAAACTCTACTGGTGGCTTCGGGGAAAGCTCAAGTGTCTTAAGTGATAGAATGATACAGATGTGGCTGACATGGACTTTTCCCCCTTTTTTTGTTTGGAACACAGATGTGATGGCTAGAGCTGCAGCAGCCATATAGCAACCAAAGGGAAAGGCCTAAAGAATGGCAGAGATATCACCCCATGTGTCACAAAGGTACCAAACCAATGGAAGCAGTCACCCACATGTAGGTATTTTGTTATGTAAGAAAGATAAATTGTGTGCATTTAAGCCATTTGTTCTTACTGGCTGCTGAGTGTAATATACAAAGCTATTAAAATAGTCCAGAAAATATTTGATGGGGACCAGATCTAGGTAATAACAGTTGGGAATAGAAATGCCAGGACAATGAGAAACATGTAGATGGCTGAATCCACAGGACCAAGTCACTAGCTGTGGGTGACAAGGGAGACTGAAGACTCAGGAATCACTGAGATTCTGATTTAAGAAGATTTTTTTCCATGTTCACCTCCTGCCATCTTGTATCTCACTTTATTTCTTAACCATATTTAGTTCTTTTGAACCTCTCTTCCTTTTAAAATGTTCTTCTCTGCTACATTGCTTCATTCCAACTTCACCTAGTAAGCTCCCATTTATACTTTAAATTTACTTTAAATATCACCTTCTCCTTAAAGTACTGCCCACCTAATCCCTAAAAATAGAATATTCCTCTTCTGTGGACAAAACTACTATTTTTGGATGATTATCATTGTGCCAGATATTAAATGCTTTACAGAGATCAAGTAATTTTTATTCTTTTAACTACTCTCTGAGGCAGGTACCGCTAGAT
>NW_012107753.1:347716-348043 GCF_000951045.1 Mandrillus leucophaeus | reverse complement strand
TAGAATAAGATGTGTTGTAGAATAAGAATACTTTTTTCCTTACAAGAATTATCTATTTCAAATGAGTACATTGATAAAACTCATCATGTGATTTTCAATATTACCTTTCCTGATGTAGCAGCAGCAACAATATTAATAATAATAGCAACCATAACTTCATTAATTGAGATCTTCCTATAAGTCAGCATTTGACATATACTTTTCTAGTCATCACTGCAAACTGCAAATGAGAACAATGAAGAGGTTCAGAAAAGACAGGGGAGCTTCCCAAAGACAATTGGCTAGTACCATGCTATCTTTCCTCTTCTATACACTTTGGCATTAGTA
>NW_012107753.1:321327-347666 GCF_000951045.1 Mandrillus leucophaeus | reverse complement strand
AACCTGCACGTTATGCACATGTACCCTAGAACTTAAAGTATAATAATAATAAAAAGAAAAAAAAGAAAAAAAAGAAAAAAAAAAGAAAAGCTTTTGAAAAATGCATCCATCCCTAGAGATTTTGATGCAATTGGTCCATGTGGACACTGCTATGTTTAACATCTCCTGAGGGAAATCTAATGTGTATGTATAGACTTCAGAATCACTATGGAGACCTTCAACCTTTGTATGTCTTTCTCATCAGGCTTTAAAAAAAAATTGCTGAAAATTCACTTTGAATTCTCAGTGGTGTAGCAGTGCACCCTTAGGGAGCCTCACATCCCCTGTCCTCTGCCTGAATTTATCCTCAAAACACCAGGAACAGAATGTGCTTCAGTGCTTTCCAAGAATGTTGCTGAGAAAGTTGGCAAAGCATCTGAGCCTGGTAGATTGTCAAACAGAATTTAGTAAAAGAAACGAGAAGGGCCCAGGCTGAGAAGAAAGAAAAAAAAAATCCAGGGTAATCACACAGTTACTTACATTTGTTGATGAACTGCTAACTGTTCCAGAGACTCTGGAAAAATAGTATTGTTGAGCAGTTGACAATGTACATCACACTTGCTTCTGCCTTTTTTCTCCTTTTAGCTTTCATTATTGAAGGTTGGAGCTAGCCTTAGACCTCTTCTACTCTTCTGCTCTGACATGACCATTTTACAGATGAGGAAACTGAGGCTAAGAGAGATTGTAATTTAACAGAAATTCCAGAGCTAAATAGAGGAAGAGACAGGCTGGAAACACAGTCATCTTTCTGAGTGCAGTGTTTTTCCAGCCATACATGCCTCCCACCTATTCACTACTCAGCTTTGGAAATGAAACTGGTTTTTGTTGGTGTAGAAAGTGCAGTTTTTTGTGTATGCTCAAGAGAAATTGAATTTTCTCCTGGGAAAGCACTAGATGTAAATAATTGGTGATTTGTTGTTAAGCTCAAGGTTGGAAATAACTGGGAAAAAATGACTTTATCTCTCCAAGTCTCCCCATAGCAGGATGACTTATTACCTCCCAGGGATGTGAGTTTTGAAAGACAGTGCAGGCTTTGTTTACTGCTATATCTGCCACTTGGTAAGACTGCAATTAATAGTAGTTTTTCAAATTGTGGATGTTACATTGATTAGGTACTCAGCATATTTTTTCTAAGTTTAAATGCATATTCAGGGTTTTTTGTTTACCATAAAAATATTTATCTCTCAATTTTAACTCCAAAATTTATCCCTTAAAAAATAATGCCAAGCAAATTGGTGTACTTAGCCACATTTTATCCATGAAGTTTAGAAAGATGAAATAAGGCCCGGCACAGTGGCTCATGCCTGTAATCCCAGCACTTTGGGAGGCAAAGACGGGTGGATCACCTGAGGTCAGGAGTTCAAGACCAGCCTGGCCAACATGGTGAAACCCCATCTCTACTAATAATACGTAAATTAGCCAGACATGGTGGTGTACACCTGTAATCCTAGCTACTCAGGAGGCTGAAGCAGGAGAATCGCTTGAACCTGGCAGATGGAGGTTGCAGTGAGCGGAGCTTGCAGTAAGCTGAGATTGTGCCATTGTACTCCAGCCTGGGTGACAAGAGCGAAACTCTATCTCCAAAAAAAAAAAAAAAAGAAAAAAGAAAGGTGACACATGAATGACAATGTGTTTTCTTGAATGTTAACAGTGGGAGTTATTTATGCTGAGTAAGGGCTTTAAGATAAATCTGCCTTTGACCCTTGGTTCTTTTTCTAGGAGAACAGATTGGAATGGTTTTTACCACCCTGTCACTTTCATCTGAACTGGAAGACAAATTCATTGCTATTTGCACAATAATCTTTCAGTTTATTAAAATTTATTATTTTTAAAACTGAGAAGAAACGAAGTGTTGGTCTTCTCAAAAATCAAAGAGAGCTGGACATTTACACTAGCCAATGAGTACATCCATCAATGCTATTTGTCTCTGTAATTTGAGAAGTGTGAACAGTTTAGTTGTGTTTTCTTGTAAGAGAGAGGAAATACTAAATTTTCCTTTCTAAGTCACTAGGCTGCTTTCTCTATCGACTTTCCTCTTCGTCTGTCTACAGTTACCATAAAATACAATAGTTAATAAAAATATTCTGCATGTGTATAAAGCATTATTATTATTATTATTATTATTATTATTATTTTGGTTAGGATCCTCTTGGTCACAAGTAACGGAAACCAGTTCTAGTTAGTTTAAGTGGGAAATAATTCAACCTAGAGACAAGAGTGTACCTAGGTCTCCTGAAGGTAGAAGTGGTGAATGTAAGATCGTGAGGCCTCTCTTTATCTTTTCTTTCCTTTCTACTTCATTCATCTTTCTAACGTGCTTTCTTAGGTCCACTTGATGAATGAAAGACCAACAAATCATATCTTCGGAACTTAGATTTTATAGATCTAGCTGCCCAGAGAAAGGATGATCTTTCACAGTCCCCTTCCCTATTCCTAAGGAAGATTTATCCTGGGCTAGTGGCCCATTCTTGGATTAACCACCCATGGTCATAGAGCAGAAAGAATTGAGGAAGTCACCCTAATAAACAGCCTGGGAAGTCCAAGAACAGAGGGAGGAGGCAAATAACCAATTAGATATCCATTAAATGGCTTGTAATTCACTGAGTACTTTTTTTTCTCTCTCTCGAGGCAGAGTTTCGCTCTGTCACCCAGGCTGGAGTGCAATGGTGTGATATCTGCTCACAGCAAGCTCCACCTCCCGGGTTCAAGTCATTCTCCTGCCTTGGCCTCCTGAGTAGCTGGGATTACAGGCATGCACCACCATGCCCGGCTACTTTTTATATTTTTAGGAGAAACTAGGTTTCACCATGTTGGCCAGGCTGGTCTTGAACTGCTGACCTCAAGTAATCCACCCGCTTTGGCCTTCCAAAGTTCTGGGATTACAGGTGTGAGCCACTGCACCTGGCCCCAAGTACTTTTTAAAAAATAATAATCTGATTTGATCCACAAACAATGACAAACTACTCTGCACGCAGTTCTCTTATAACACTTTCCACTTTCTAATCTTATTTTTATTTACCTAGTTTCCTCATTAGTCTGTGAATTTTTGTTTTGTATTCTTAGTGCTTGATATTAGGGGGTGTGGTTACTGAAAGAATGTGACATTCTTTTACTGAAAGAATGTGACTAAATCTGTGAGGTAAGATAGTTAGAGGAGAAAACTGGGATTCACTGAGGTTAAGTGGAGGCGCTGAGGTCGTATGAATGAGTGTAAAGTCAGCTGCTGGAGCCTCATTCCTTTTCCAAGTCACCAGACTGCTTTCTCCATTGACTTTCGTCGTCTTCTGTCTATGGTCAGTGACTCACCTCGTAGGATTTCAGTCTGGTGGTTAGAACTGTGAAAAGAATCAAATTAGGATAAAAGTGCCATTCATTTTGCAAGAATTTGATTTTGCCCTCTCAGTGCATCAGGTAAAAAGGGCTTTCAACTAATCTCAAAAAGTCTGTACTCTCCCCCTAAATGTTTAAAGGAAGAGAGGCTACTTAGTCTATGTCTAACACTACAAAAATAAAATAGACATTTTTCTGTTTTAGGTGATATATTCCTGGAAATGATTCTCAACCTAGCAGTCACTCCTGGAGAGGTGACCACTTCTCTCATCATTTTGGTGATGGTTTTTGTTTTTGTGAGAGCTCTCAGGAGCAAGGGCAGAAAGCAGCTGTCTCCTCCTGGCCCTTGGTCCTTCCCCATCATAGGGAATCTTCTCCAGCTTGGAGATCATCCTTACCTTACGTTAATGGAGATGAGGAAGAAATATGGAGATGTCTTTCTCCTCAAACTTGGCACGGTGCCTGTCTTGGTGGTAAATGGAATGGAAATGGTGAAACAAGTACTACTTAAGGATGGGGAGCATTTTGCAGGCAGACCTAACATGCACACATTCTCTTTCCTGGCAGAAGGAAAGAGTCTTTCATTTTCAGTGAATTATGGAGAGAGTTGGAAACTGCATAAAAAAATTGCCTCTAAGGCCTTACGAACTCTTTCTAACGCAGAAGCAAAATCCTCCACTTGCTCTTGCTTACTGGAGGAGCATGTCACTGAGGAAGTTTCTGAGCTGGTGACAGTCTTTGTAGAGTTGTCTTCCAAGAATGGCGGCTTTGACCCCAGAAACGCGATCACCTGTGCGGTGGCCAACGTTGTCTGTGCCCTTTGCTTTGGCAAGAGATATGATCACAGTGATGAGGAATTTCTTAAGATAGTTAAAACAAATGACGACTTACTCAAGGCCTCCAGTGCCGCTAACCCTGCCGATTTCATACCATGTCTCCGCTACCTTCCACTGCAGATTATAAACGCTCCTCAGGAGTTTTATCGGGCCCTGAATGGGTTTATTGCACTACACGTACAAGATCATCTTGCTACATATGATAAGGTAAGGATTTAATCTTATACCGGGACAAGGGCTTTGGTGAGAAACAAAAGATAATGGTGAAATGCTTTGAATATTATTGGTTCTTTTCACTACGTTTTGCCACAATGACCTGTACCCAAGCTATTAGTAAATTTGAGGTCCAGACAGTGAGATTACATGACAGCATTACTCAGTTCTCATAAAACCCTAAGAAAAGTTCTGAATTCTTTAATCCTTAAAAAATTTCCTCAGAAACATAAATTTTCTCAGTGTGTGGGTAAGGTATATGCTTGTATTATGAACATCAATATAATTGTTATTTAATCTAAATCTGTTTCTAACTTTTTTTCATGAAGGCTTATACTTTTAAAATCCAACTGTGGTTCTCTGATGTATTTCCAACTTGCTGCTTGTAAAGGTTGTTTAATATTTCACGACGTGACCCCCCAGCCCCATATATTTCACCCATCTCATGTGGATACCCTGATTGTTTACAACTCCTGGCTTGCATAGAAAGTGCAGATATTGAATATTTTGATAAAACTAAGTGATTGCCTGATAAATGATGAAGAATAAGTGAGTTCCTTGAAGAAACAAAGCAATAATTTCATCTCTCCAATTTCATATCTGTCACCATGATCTCAGATTTATAGGTATCACAAATATTAGCATATTTTTTATCAGATAGTATTTTTGAATAATATAAAAGATATTCTGTAGGAAGCTTTCAAATTACCTTCATTTTCTTCTTGAGTTTCTTTGCTATACAGACATGAATTTCAAGATGACCACACATGTATTAAGTTTCTGCAGGTGGCAGAGTGGACCTTTCTTTTGAGGCTATTAAATTATTTGGGGCCCACTTTGATGGTCGGCAGAAGAATAGATTTCCATCTTGAAATATGTATGTACTAGGAAGAATCCTAGTTCACAAGGGCAATTTGCTGAGATGAAGTCATCAACAAAAAAATAAAACATGAAGAGGTGGGATCATTAAGCAAATGAAGAGGTGTAAGTAGTTAAGTTCCTTCCAGTGAAAAAGAAGAGGCAGAAGACAATCTGTTTCAAGGTACCAGAAGGGAATTCTAGATCAGGTATAGTAAGTATCAGCATTTGTAAGGTGTATAAACTTTTATTCCCATTCTCTCAAATACCCCAGCCCTATCTCTTTCTCCATGGTGCCTGAAGTGAACACAAAATCCTTCCAATAGATTTAAAAACCTTTTATTGGCAAGGTACGGTGGCTGATACCTGTAATCCCAGCACTTTGGGAGGTCGAAGTGGGCAGAGGAGTTTGAGACCAGCCTGGGCAACATGGTGAAACCCCATCTCTATTAAAAATACAAAAATTAGCCATGTGTAGTGGTGCGTGCCTATAATCCCAGCTACTCGGGAAGCTGAAGCAGGAGGATCACTTGAACCCAGGAGATGGAGGTTGCAGTGAGTGGAGATGGCACCACTGCACTCCAGCCTGGGCAGCAGAATGAGACTGTGTCTCAAAAATAAAAATAAAATAAATAAATAAATAAACTTTCTATTCATTGCCAAGCAATTTCTCTGTAATAAGTTATAGGGAGAATGCTGATATTTTCAAGTTGTGCTTATAGAGACAGGAACTCTTTTTTATTTATTGAAAGAAGTTCTGAGGAGAAAATTGAATTTGGTAACTTGGTTTTCTATTCCACGCTATCAAGATTAAGCATTGCCAATTTTAAGCAAAAATGGTTGCAAGGTTTAAGATGATCTATTTACATTCCTTATATTCCAAGACTCAATGGGTTCCCTTCAACTTATATGGTGATATGGCTCTTTCTGCGTGGGATTTAAATTGATATACAACATAGACAGGGGTGAGTAGTCATGCTAAGATTTGTCTCCTCAGGATCATATCCGAGACATTACTGATGCTCTGATTAATGTATGCCACAGCAAATATGCTGCTACCAAAACAGACACCTTGAATGACAGTGAAATCATAAGCACTGTGAACGACCTCTTTGGAGCTGGTATGTGACAGAATTTAGCAACATGTAAGACCAGTACAAATTAGCTGCAATTTGTTGTTATCTATTGTTTACAGTTTAGAGGACTTTGCTCTTCCTATATCGGCCATTTTATCTAGTTGATCTCACATCGTATAAATTTGTTATTCTACCTTCTTATGTCATTCAGAAAACTTTATTTTGATCTCAGGAGTAGAGATCTCAGGAGTATGTATACATTGTGAAATGGCTAAATCTAGCTAACTAAAATATGCATTACCTCACGTAGTCTTCATTTTTGTGGTGAGAACACTTAAAATCCAGTCTCAGCATTTTTTAAGAACACAATATACAATCATTAACTATAGTCATCAGACTGCAATAGATCTCTTGAACTTATTCCTCCTGTTTAATTATAATTATTTTGATCTTGATTCAGTGAGATAATATCTGAATATATTTCAGAAATATGTAATACTTCCAAGATTATCAAGTAATCAGTAAATATAAAATTATGGCAGATGAGTTAATCATTGCCCACAATTAATGGTACCTTCACATTATTGTCCATGAAATGACTGTCCTTGTTTATTACTTTCACTTCCAGTCCCTTCACCCAATCCATTGACATTTATTCTGAAACTATTTAAAGTGTTATTGTTTTCATTTTGTGTATTCTCATAAAATAGGCTTTTTGTATTATCATGTACTTTGTAAATATAATTGCTACGTACATCTAAATCTGTTTCTAACTTTTCTCACGAAGCTCTGTACTCTCTTACAATCCAACCATGATTGTCAGGTGTATTTCCAATTTGCTGCTTCTAAAGTTCATGTAATATTCGATGTCTGGCACCCCCCATATTTTACCCATCTCATGTGGATACCCTAACTGTTTGCACCTCCTGGCTTGCACAGAAAATGCGGATATTGAATGTTGGGCTAAAGCTAAGATGACCACTCTTGTACATGAGTTTTGCCTCCTTTTGAAATACCACCTTATGCTAAGAAGCAGAATTTCTGGGTCAACTAATGAAAGAATGATTGAGTTTTGATACACACTGCTAAATTCATTTCACAAAGACTGTACCAATTTGTACTGCTACCATATTACTCTCATTCTTAAATTTTATAGTTTTCTTTAAAAGTCATTTTTATCTATCACATTTATTAGAGTTCCTCTAAGATGCTAAACTGCAGGAAGCCAATTCTCAGTATAAGAAAATACAAAATATTATAAATGTTTTAGCAGTTTCATTTTATGTGGAATACTCTTCAAATGTATTTTTCTTCTTTATACTATATTTATTGGTAATTGGGTTCACTTGTTTCTAGGATCTATGCATTTGTGATCATGAATTCTCTCTGCAAATAGAGGCATTTGTTTTGATTTGTATTATTTTTTCTCATGCAAATGCACGAGCCCCCTATATGTGTGTATGTGTGTATTTATTATTTTAATCATGACTTCAATTTGATGGATTATTTCATCTGATTATTCATCATAAAAATGTGACCAGGCTGTACTTTGTATTTTCTTCTGACAATCTAAATAATGCTATGTACAAATATGAGTATTTGTCAGAACATTTTAAAATGCCTGAACATTAGTGAGTACTAAAGACTGGGTGTGTGTGGGTGTGATAAACACATCAAGTGAGTTTTATTTTCTTATTTGTTTATTTTTAAATTGGCACATAAAATTGTATGTATTTATAATATGCAACATGATGTTTTAAAGTATGTATACATTGTGAAATGGCTAAATCTAGCTAACTAAAATATGCATTACCTCACGTAGTCTTCATTTTTGTGGTGAGAACACTTAAAATCCAGTCTCAGCATTTTTTAAGAACACAATATATAATCATTAACTATAGTCATCAGACTGCAATAGATCTCTTGAACTTATTCCTCCTGTTTAATTATAATTTATTTTGATCTTGATTCAGTGAGATAATATCTGAATATATTTCAGAAATATGTAATACTTTCAAGATTATCAAGTAATCAGTAAATATAAAATTATGGCAGATGACAAAAATGTCTAGGATGGAGAATAAAACCATCTGACATGTACAACACAGTTAAAAAATAGTTTGGGTAAAATGTGTACAAAACAGTATTCAGTAGAATGGATTACTACATAAAACATTTATTTGCTAAATAAACGTATCTCATGGAGTGTATATTTTAATGTAAATAGAGAAATAATGAAAATTAATAAAACCATAAGCTTCCACAGGTACCTGCTACCTCACTAGTGAGATGTAATAAAATATTTTATTAGAATAAATCAGTGAGCTGTAAACCATGTATTTTAGTGGATAAAATTTGCAAGCACTCTGTTCCATCATATCTACTATATTATTAAGATTTATATTTCCATATTTAACTTTTGAAATTGATTGTAGAAATAATTTAGTTTCTTCTCTGGGTATAGTAAGGTTTTCCCAAAAATCATTGATTTTACCCTCAATGTTTCAATAATCTACCAAGGTAGATAACTTAACTGCTGGTTGCTTAAGCCTTGATATAAAAAGCAAAATTTATGATAATCAAAATATAGATCCTGATATTCATACAGATAGTTAAAGATCTTGGATACAAGGTCCATGGCTCTACCGTGAGTGAGAGCAGTGTTTTGCATGTACTATTCATGGCATGTTGTTTATTTTAGAGAATAAAGTTCTTTATGCTAGAGAATAGGGTTGATATATTCCACATAGAAGTCCAAATTTTCACACTACACTGTACTCTGCTGTAGACATCATGGTCAGTAACTTTATTTGAACAGTTTACTTTTACATTAAATTATTACAGTATGAAGTCATATTAGAAATTCTCTGAGTTAAGAACTGAAGAAGCCACTGGCTCACTATGAGAGACTGCCGTGTTCAACAGATGTGAAAACAAGCTTAAGAAGTGAAGTTTGGAAAGGAACTAACTCTGTTCTGCAGCTATATCTGGGTATACTTATTGTGCACATTGTGTTGCAAGTTATTTATAAAACAACTACCTTTGTCTCTCGTGTGACCCATGTAAAATATTTTACCATTTCTATGATGCAAGTTTCTCATTTTTAATGTGACGCTAATTGTGGCCCTCATCTCAGATGACAATGCACTTAAGTGGTCAATGTTTGGTAAACATATTCACCATTACCTGTGTTGTCATCATCATCAGGAAAATCCAGAAATTAAATATATTGATTTAAAAGCTCATCTTTTGCTACTGGTTTTATAAGATTTGAGTAGAAAACACGAATAACATTACTTTTAGAATTAGGTCATCATAGAGGCAAATTTACAATTAAAACAGTCTAGAAGAGCTTTTTAATGTGCCATTTCTGAGTTTTAGGTTTCAAGAATTGATTGAGTACATTCTTCGATGTAGTAATCATAAAGTAGCCCTTGAAAAAAGATGAAGTTTGGCATACAGGGTTCTTTGCTTTTATTTTCAGTAATGAAACCATTTAACTGAGGTATGGATAATCTCAAAAAGAAAAATGCTTTGTTTAAAGAGTGAAATCGAAACTATAAAATATACACTAAAACTTATTCAAATAAATTGAATCTGGTCAACCTTTCATTATGTGCTCATATGATGTCCAAGTTTAAGTATTGGCTCTGCCTTTTATGAGTTCATTCACCTTGAGCAAAACCCATAATGTCTTTGAGGCTCAGTAAAATTAACGTAGTTAGTTATACATTGCGTATCTATATTATAATTTATAAAATATGTTATATATATGTGTCAATGTATCATATATTATGTTATATAGTGTATGTATACACACACATACGCACACAGAGAGAGAGAGAGAGCACGCACTCTTGGATCAGAGTAAGTACTCAATAACTTCTTATTTTTATTACAATTAATACCCATTATTATTATCTACATCAATGGTGTTTATTATGTAATACAATGCTTCCTATGTTTTCACTAGTCTTGTAAATAGTACATACATATTTTTAAAATTTTAATTTATTTTTAGTCATGTTCACAAATATACAACATTTTTAAGTGATATAGTTTACTACTATTCAGCATATTCACATGGTTGTGCAACCGATCTCTAGAACTTCTTCATCTTGCAAAACTGAAATCCTATGCCCATTAAACACTAATTTCCCCTATCCTTTCTTGCCCTTGACAATTTCCTTTATGCTTTGTTTCTATGATTTTGACTACTTTAGAAATCTCTTGTGAGTGAAGTCATATAGTATTTGTCCTTTTCTGATTACCTTATTTCACTGAGCCTAATGTCCTCAAGGTTTATTCATGTGGTGGCATGTTACAGAATCTACTTTCTTAAGACTCCATAATATTCCAAAATATATACATCACAGTTTCTTTATCTATTCATCCATCAATGGACATTTGGGTTGCCTCTACCTCTTAGCTATTGTGTATAATGCTGCAGTGACCATGAATGTGCAAATGTAGCTTACAGATCTTGCTTTAAATTTTTTTTGTAATATAACCCAGAAGTAGGATTGCTAGATAATATATAAATACTATTTTTAATTTTTTAAACTTAAACTTCCATACTGTTGTCTATAGTAGCCACACCATTTTGCACTATCCTAATGGGTGAGAAGTTACCACTACAGTTTGAAATTAAACTTAATAATAATTTTATAGTGATTCTATTGTTTTTTGGCTAGATTTCTTTCTGTTAATTCTTATTCTTTATCTGACTTCTACATTCTTAATCTAATTTCTTTAGATTTCTTTCTGCTAATTCTTAGCAGTCAAATAGGAAATAAAGTGAGCAAACTGATTTAACTATGCTTTTTTCCATGACACTTGGTCTCGGTTCTTTTTTAGGGTTTGAAACAGTATCAACATGTCTATATTGGAGCTTTCTTTATTTGATACACTATCCAGAAATTCAAGCCAAAATTCAAGAAGAAATTGGTAATGTGCTTTCAAATGAAAAATATAATTCTTACAATTATCATTTTTCTTATTAAATCAAAAATAATTTTCTTTAAAGATGGAAACATTGGGCTGAAACCACCCAGATTTGAAGACAGGAAAATTTTGCCATACACAGAAGCTTTCATAAGTGAAGTATTCAGACATGCCTCTTTTCTTCCATTTACTATTCCACATTGGTAAGCATATAATTCTCCTTTAAAACAGCCACTAGTGGTGGGGTGGAGGCATTGAAGAATCTTACACATTGGAATACTTTAAGTACTTTAAAATGTACATTGTATTATTGTTTTAATATTACTTTAAATCTTAGTTTATTTTTAAACACTATAATAAAATTTTTGTGTTCAGCAAAAGCATATTTTGTGAACATTTTTCATTACTAAACTATCTTGTCATTAACTTTTATTTTATGTGCACTAATCACAGTGTCAGAAAGATATGGAAAGTCCAAACAACAGATAATCCAACCATAATATGTATTTGGCTACGAAAAGTCATGCAAACTTGCTTAATTTCATCTGAGGAGCAGAATTAGCTTCCTTCTGGTATGGATTTGTTTTTAGTAGCCCAGAATTTTGCTGGACAGTAAACTAAGGAAGCTAATGCTGTCACAATGAGATTAAACAGAGTATTCATTTGCAGATACTTGAAACTTTACTGAATCTTATTCCAGAATCTCCAGCACACAAATGCATGCCAGCATAGATTAGGTAGATAGCTTCATTAAATACATCTGTGGGGAACCAAAGTTCCAGTAGTTTGTTCTGTTTTTATTCCACACAATTAAAAATTATTTTAAAAAAACAAAACAACAGCACCTGGAATTCTCAGTGTTTGTTCTTCCCTCTCCCTTTAAATAGTGAAGGAGTGGGAATATCTCTCTTCCCAGGAAACTGATGTAATCGTTTAGTAATTGGTGTGACAGCATGCAGTGTCCTTAGCTAAGTGTCCCAAAGGGCAAGATCGCCAGCTGAGCAGAGTCAAGGCCAGACAGCAAGTGACAGTTCCCTGTATTTTGCCCCTTGTTTGCTCTCTTTATTCACACACAGTGGCTATTTGCTATTTTTTCAAGTGATCCATTTTGTTTTCTAGCTGCTATGTCAGATCCTCTCTCAGTTAAAGCAAATTTCATTTTAACATAAGTTTTTAAAGAAATTAAAAATCCCTACCTATTTAAAAGCAACTCTTCTGTTCCAATAACTTTTATTAGGTGACTTTGGTGCTTCATAAGAGTATTATCTACACTTCCGCTAAGTGCCCAGGAACAGAGAGGCTCTGCCAAGTTTATAGGCATCATTTGGAATGAAAGTGGTCATCTAATTAGGGCCCTGTAAACTCATCTGAGGGTCTAAGTGATAAGGAGAAATATGTATTAGGACATAGATATTCATTGTATTATTAAAAGTAAGGAAATACATTAAAATGTGATATTAAAAGAACTACTGCCTTGGCTAATGAAAGCAGAGTGATATGAACCAGGAATTTTGTGCACATGAAAGAGCTATCTTACTTATATTGTTCAGGACTGATCTATTCTATTACACTTGGACGTTTATTGTTTTTCATTTAAAATGAAAAGGCACAAAATATGATAAAATAAATCTAAACAAACAAAATGAAATAAACTTAAGTAAAAGCAGCAAAAGTTTGCTATTACATATAACATATATACACACATACAAAAACACACAGGAAAGACCAAACCATACCCTAATAAATATTTATTGCATGTGCATTTCTTAAAAGTTGTGTGGAAAACCACATATGCACATGAAATTTAAGGGACATAAAAGGAGAAAGAGAAACTTTATAATTCACTCTTATATTTTAATACCAATGAAATAAAATTTTACATACCAGGTTTCCATAAAATAGAAGCATATAACTTCTATGAGTAGAATCTGAGCAGCTAAATCCACAGAGGGAGTGTGGACTGGGATGTGTTGAGATAGGCAAGTGGCTATGCATGAGAAAAGGTAACCCTTCCAAAAAGCGAGTCTATTGCTTGTTTGGTCTTCCCCCTTGTTGGGTTTTGAGCAACTCAATAAATAACATTCATATTATTTGCCAAAGCTCAGTACCAGCCACAAAATAGACACAGGTAAAATAGAAATTACATTATTAGCTTTTTAAATAATCAGAGCTAGTTTTCACAATGTGGCTTAGAACTAGTTCAAGTAGACCTCGAAACTGACATACTTCTCTACTCAGTCTCCGGCTAGGTTGAACACTTTCAGGTCTCCTGTGGAAGGACAAAATCTGACCCTCTAAGCTCAGCCTCTTTCCGATTGTAGATAAGATGTATCTCCATTACAAATTGGCTAATCTGAAGAGAGAACCCAGAAGTAGCGAGACAATGCCTTCTCTCAAACTCATCAAATTGAAATGTTTCTGTTTCTCTTGGGGAAGTAAGTGTGAGAGAAGATTAGCGAGGTAGGGAGTGCCACAGGGAAACATAAAATGATTGAGTCCAATCCATGAATAATTATAGAGGCATAAAGGGGAAAGGCAAACAGGTTTCAGGAAGGAGTTTGAGTATCAGACTAGAAAAATAGAGTATTTTCTTTACAGGCAACTTAGAGACCATCCAACACAACCAACACCTTCGTTTCATAGCTAGGAAATGGAGTCACAGAATAGATAATTTGCCCAATATCCCACTAAGGGCAGCATCCAAAGTTCAGATTTCCTTGCTTCAATTCCATTGTTCCTTCTACCCAGTACTCAAAGGTGTGACATTGTCTTTCTAATTTATTAATAATAGACACAAACACAGTGAGCACACAGAAGTACTGAATAATTCTCTTAATCGTTTCCTGATGTAATTTGATCTGCCTGCTTATGGTCAGCTCTGTCACAGAAATATTGAGATAATTTTCTATGGAAATGTGTAGCTCATAGAAGTGCTTTGAATATATTAAGTGCACAATGTGCTTAACACATGCAAGAAAAATAAATTACTAATTTGACAAGAAGTGGAAATTGTTTTAATTAATGAAAGAATGAAGATGTATAAAGATGTATTACTATAGTAAAAAAAGACATAAATAAAAATAGTCTGTGAGTTGCAGGTGGCAGTTTAGAGATGGGTAATTTGAACTGACAGGATATGCTGTAATGCTGTTTTTTGCTTTCTTAGTACTACAGCGGACACCACTCTGAATGGCTATTTCATTCCCCGGAAAACGTGCACCTTTATTAACATGTATCAAGTAAACCACGATGAGTAAGTCACCAGAATTAATCTTTGGATAAATCTGCTTGCTTGCTTGGTTGTTTACTGTTTATTAATGGGGAAAAGATTTACAATCTTCTTAGCCAACCTTCACTCCTGTTTCCCTTGAAAGATATTGGAAAGTTTCTCTCCTCAGTTTCTCTCCTCATCTATAATGCAAATGGTGATATATTGACACAAATTGAGGAAAAATTCAATATAGGGCAATTCCAATTTCAAAAATGAGCTCATTAGGAGAGATTTGGGCCGAGGACTTTGCATAGTCATGGCTAGTACATTGAAATGGAGTCTGAAATCCCCCACTGCAATGTAAGCCACCAAGCAGGGATTTTTTTTTTCTTTGTTTGTTTACTTGTTCCTCTACCCCAGCACCTGGATCACTGCCTGACACATAGTTGGCACACAATAAATATTTGTTGAATAAAATAAAGTTAGAAATTCATCCATTTCAGCTGTGAAAGAGAGGGCTGAGATGAGAGTATCTAATGCAGTGAAAGTGAGGATAATCACAGTGGTGATGGTGGTGGTGGTGGTGAGAATGATGATTACACCTAATATTTATAGACTCCTACTGTGGGCAAGGCACAAAACCTTGCAGTATCTTTCCTGAGCCTCAATTATTATTGATAATTGATCACGATGCATTGGTGCTATCACAATCTCCATTTTACAGATAAACAAACCCTCAGCCAGGTTAAACACGTTGCCAAAGGTCGCATGTTCAGAAGGTGGCAGAGGTAGGACTCAAATCCAAATGTGTAAATTTTATATAATGGAAACCAAGCGCTTCCTGTCATGGTCAGGGCTTGATGTCTCCAGTAACTGGCAGAGACTGCATTCTTATGCACTCAGCAGACAGTAAATAGGTTACACAGTCTTTTCTCTTCACCCAAGATCTCATCTGACTGATGTTTCAGGCTGCAAGCTGTTAGAGAGGGAAGTGATTATCCTGTGTACCTAATGGCAGCTTCACAATCTCTGTGAACAGAAAGGTGGTAGAAGACAATGCATATGCTGTCCCACTGCAACACTTACTGTCACAGAGATTGACACTTCCATTCTCCACACCTAGGCATTTTAAAACCATTATAAGAAGAAATACTGCAAATGTATATTTAATAACATTTATTCTTTCTTAGTATAATCCTAAGTATTCTATTAATAATATCCTAAGAACTGGTGATTATAAAGAGTATTGAGTAATGTGCAAACAAACTGAGTTAACATGGGTGCTACTAAAGAAATACCATTTGTATGGAGGCACTTGTTTAAGCTGAATGAGTATGTAATTTAAGACTTGATATTATGGGAAAGTTCTTCATATTTAATTAATCTAAAGCATAGGTCACAAACTCAAGCACCTATTGAGCAATGAAAAATACCAAAAATAAGTGAATTGCACTTGGTGAAGCATTGTGAAGAGGGGAGGTCATCTGCCACATCTAACTCAGCTCAGTAAACTGTTGGTAAGCAGGACATTGTCCCAATGTTGTCAACTTTTACGATTATAAAAAAGAACTTGGAAATGCATATTTTCATGAGAAATTTGATTTTTAAATGTTAGCAACAATGAATTATTTTTAAAAGATTATGAGAGAAAACCAAAATGTGTTGGAGGACTGTGGAGAGAACTAATCCTCTAGGTCTGTGGCCTCTGGTACAGACAGAAACCAGTTTTTCCTTCTAGAGAGATGATGACATCTACACACACAGAGGGCCAGTTCTTTGTAAAGCCAGGTGGGTCCCTGATATATGGTTTAGGCCTACAGAAAACATGCTAGCATTGGTTGTCATAGATAAGCCAAATATGGTGCGTGTAACAAAAGATAGAGAAAGAAAGAATCAGGTACACAGTGATTTGGGAACTGTGGGCACTCCCTCAATTAGAGCTGCTTTCTGGAGACCCAGATCCTCTCTGTATTGTTGTACAAAGGCCATTTCCTAAACTTGTTTTTTACCAGAGTGAGAGATGTGGCCCAGTCTCATCATTCTTATTCATTCTGCGTAAAGCAAAATACATTGAATATGTATTACTTTTTATTTATGTCACCATTTTGGAATATTCTTATGAGAATTTTATGGAATTCTTCATTTAAAATAATTAAATTCATGGCTAACCCATACCTTGAAGTTAGCTTGCAGGAGAGCCGAGCTAGAACTGGCTCCTGTGTATGGGTTAGCCATGAAGCCAAAACCATCCCAACTCCAAGCAGAGCTTCACTCCTCAGGTAGTTCACCTGCTTAGATTCTCAGACTGAGTGGAAGGTTTCTTATTTAATTCAGAAAAATTGATGAAATAGATTTTCAAGTATTTTATTCACTAATGAATTGGTAGTCATTTCAGTGAAAATTAGGTGTAATTGTACTAAATCTTTATCATAACTAGATTTGTCAAATATTAAAGGAAAAAGTGATATATTCATAATTATATATAATCATATGTCTCCATAAGTACTTATACATATAGGTGTATATAAACTTCATTTATGTATACTTCCTTTCTCTATATATAATTTATAAGGAATATTCTGAACTTAAAGTAGTTCATGCAAAACAAAATTATTGTGGAAAAGTTGCCAACAATAGCAAAAATGAGAAAATAATTTCTTTTTACATGTTGTTTTTCTCTATTTTATGCAGAACTATTTGGGATAATCCTAGCTTATTTAGACCTGACAGATTTCTAAACGAAAACAGAGAACTGAATAAAAGCCTCGTGGAGAAAGTTTTGATATTTGGAATGGGCATCCGGAAGTGTCTGGGAGAAGATGTTGCACGCAATGAGATATTCATTTTCATCACTGCTGTTCTGCAGCAGCTCAAGCTGAAAAAATGCCCCAGAGCCAAACTAGACCTGACTCCTACATACGGGTTAGTCATGAGGCCAAAACCATACCAACTTCAAGCAGAGCTCCGCTCCTCAGGGAGTTCATCTGCTTAGATTCTCAGACCGAGGGGAGGGTTCCTTACTCAATTCAGAAAAATAGATGATTTGAATTTACTTAACTAGCAATGTGCAGTTTATTCCCCTGAGCTATGCTATGAATTCAACTCTGTGACGTGTTTTATAAAGTATTTGGTATAGCTTTAGTTCCAATATGAGACTTAATGTTGTGTGAGGATATTTTAAGATAATAATAGAGTGTGATGTAAATCAGAGGGTTTAAATCCAGATCTCGCACAGTGGTGTCCCAGGTGTCATGTGGATGTGAGTGGAAGGGAAAGTGAGTGGCAGATTGACCAGAGAGACAAGGGGACTCTGTCTACCTTCCTTTTACGCTAGCTTCAGATAAACAGGCATACTCATCTTTGCTTTAAATATAGGGTTCAGAATAAGAACAAGGTTCTGATGTTAAATATTCTCAGTGATCTTGGGCATAGATGCTCAGGAGGGCCAGAGAAGGGAGCTAGAGTAGCCTAGCAGAGAGCATTGCATGGTCACAGTAGATGAGCTGGGCTAGAGTTAGAGGAGTAGAGAAAAGGAGATGACAGGGATTGCCTCAAGACCATTTTTGTATCAGATTACGTATTTTTGTGTATTAAATTTTGAATTGTAAGGCAAATTGGTGTTTTCACAATGTTACCAACTTCTTTTGGTACATACTAAATAAATAAATATATATATATATATATATTTGTATTATTAATAGTTTACCAGGACTGCAATACTAACAGAATACCAGAGGCTAAGTAGTATAAACAACAGAAATTTACTTTCTCACAGTTCTCAAGGCAGAAAATGCAAGATCAAGGTGCCAGCTGCCTTGGTTTCTCCTGAGGTCTCCCTCCTTGACTTGCAGACAGCTGCCTTCTCGCTGTGTCCTCACAGGGCCTTTTCTCTGTGTGCACACAACTCTGGGGTCTCTCCCTCTTTTTATGAGAACAATAGTCATAATGTATTAAGGCCCCACCCTAAGAGTCTCATTTTAACTTCATTATTCCTTTTTAAATTTTTATCTATTTATTTTTTTGAGATGGAGTCTTGCTCTATGGCCCAGGCTGGAGTGCAGTGGCACACTCTTGGCTCAGTGCAACCTCTGCCTCCCGGGTTCAAGTGATTCTCCTGCCTCAGCCTCCTGAGTAGCTGGGATTACAGGCGTGCACCACACCCAGCTAATTTTTGTATTTTTAGTAGAGATGTGGTGTTTCATCATGTTGGTCAGGCTAGTCTTGAACTCCTGACCTCGTGATCCACCCGACTCAGCCTCCCAAAGTACTGGGATTATAGGCACGAGCCACTGCACCTGGCCAACTTCATTATTCTTTAAAGACTTTATCTCCCAATACAATCACATTCTGAAGTACTAAAAGTTGGGATGTCAACACATCAATTTCAGAGTCGAGAGGGTGGGGGACACAATTGAGCCCATAATAGCATGTAATGAGAATAAAACTACATGCTGATTTTTAAAAAATGCTTTTAAATGTAAGACTCAGCACTAAGTATACGCTTTATTCATTGAATTTGTTAATGAGCTAGGGCATATAAGTGAACTTAAAACGGACAGTGAAAGAACTAGTATTTCAGATTGAAGGTTTGAGGTGGAGTTGCATCATAAAGGATGTGCAATACAAGCTGGGAGGTAAGAGAATATCTGGGGTCTAATTCAGCTGGGAAGAGCAGTGAGAGAGGTGTGCCTCTCTAAATAATGATGATCTTGGCCAAGATGTGACAATGGAAGTAGAGAACTTTTAAGCCATTCAGAGACAATGAAAATTAAAGTCAGGGCCGGGTATGGTGGCTCATGCCTGTAATTCCAGTACTTTGGGAGGCCGAGACGAGTGGATCACAAGGTCAAGAGATCAAGACCATCCTGGCCAACGTGGTGAAACCCTGTCTCTACTGAAAATACAAATATTAGCTGGGCTTGGTGGTGCACACCTGTAGTCCCAGCTACTAGGGAGGCTGAGGCAGGAGAATCCCTTGAACCTGGGAGGTGGAGTTTGCAGTGAGCCGAGATCATGCCACTGCACTCCAGCCTGGCGACAGAGTGAGACTCCATCTCAAAAAAAAAAAAAAAAGAAAAGAAAATTAAAGTCAATGCTTGTCTTTTTTCCAATATAAATAAATTCAACATTCTCCTTGCAAATGAATAATTGAATTGCTTGTGCTTCTCTAAGAGCTTTTGAAATTATTTATATTACCCTTATGGCAGTATGTCAGAAATGAAACTATTCTTATATTCTTACCATAAGAAACTTGTGAAATTTTCTGTATACTCAAGAAAAATGGGAGTGGCTAGAAACTGAAAATCTTGGTATCTATTTATCTGATATTTTCTTTAAGGAATTGCATTTATCTAACAAAGCATATAATAAAATAAAAGAAAAAAATAAACAAAGCATATAATTTCAACACCTTGTATTGTAAAATGCTAATTTGCATTCTTCCTCTGCTCCTAAGGCATAATTAAATAGTATACTATTGGGTTTTTTGTATAATTTATGTTTGTATTTTATGTATCTTTAGAAACAAGGATGAGAATAAAACTGGGGAAAGAAAGTGTGAAAGTAAAATAAGAATAGCTTTTCTTTGTCATTTAATATGTAATGATAAGTTCATTTTAATTATGTGTACATGCTTATCCTAAAGTAATAATTTATTTCATGAAATATGTAATCAGAAACAACATAGTATAACTGTGTGTGTGTGTGTGTGTGTATATATATATATATATACTTGTACTAACAAAGACACACTGAATAATAATCTGGAAGCCACTCACAGAAATCATTATGAGTATAGAGAAGTTTATAATATATGGATATATGCATCCACTGAAAATCCAAGATGAGTGAAGTCTTAGAGTCAACATGTATGAAGTACAAAAGCAGAGTTATAGGAATTAAATACCCTGTTTCACACAAGTATATGCAGACACTTATATCTCCTAGGCCTCCTTGTAGCCACAACCCCTGGGAGTTCTTAGTAACATTACAAAGACAAAGATCAGTCTGGAAACATTATCCACTCCATGATGCAAATGAGTGCAGGATGTGCCTCTTCTCAAGTCTTTTAAAGAAGAAAACTTGCACTCAAAATTTGAAAGAACAGGATCGCCTCCTACATTGAAATTCTCTAATTTATTCCCAGTTAAACCTATAATTCAGATGAAATATCAACCCATATTAACACAAGAAGAAATCTGAACTATTTTAAAGAAAGGCAGAAGGGGTCTTTGGGGATTTTACTATCTACATAATTATTAATTAGGCTGTGAAATCTGTCCTGGTTTGCAGATGGTTCCAGGACTCTGGAAGTGTAGATACACAATTTAATATTTCAGATTCACATGGGATCTCCTCACAAAATTCAAGTCATGCTTTAAATAAACAAACAAAAAAACCCCACTATGCTACATGCACTTTAAATGAGGAATAGCTAAAGGGAGTTGTTTTTATGGTTTAAGAAGCTATAAAAACAAATTCCCTGTGAGGGATACCTCCACTGCATTTCTCTTTAGATAAACAAAAAATGCAGGATGCAGGCAACATATTTTCTATCATATACATTCTTAACACTGGAAGAGTCAAAATATATAAAAATAATAAAAGTTTATAGGTCTTTTATCCTTCAAGTTGTTTCCAGAGAATAGTGTACTTCCACTGAGTTTGACTCTCAGGCCCCGCAAAGAGTAAACTCTACACACAAAAGTGTTGTTTTCATCTGCTATCTCTGTGTACTGATGCATGGTGCGTGAATACATTTCCCAGCATAGTGAGATGATCAACTTACGAAATGTTCATTTTAATGGCTCTTAAAAGTCTTCCTGAGTTTCTAATGTTTTAAGATTCCTTTATTAAACATTATTTTCTCTTTTCCAGACATTATAGTGCCATTCATTTTTATAAGGTACTGCACTGGAGTGTAATCATTTGATGATCTCTTGATTACGTCCTCCATCCCTGCCCCAATACCTGGTTCCATTCATTATTTTAAGGCTGATCTCTACCACCTTGCAAGCTCCGCAAATGCAGGGACCAAGTCTGTTTTGCTTCCCATTGTATCCCCAGTATCTAGCACTATTTGAGGCATGTAGTACACATTTAATTGGATTGAATTGGCTACAAGGAGGCCGAACATTCAATCCATTCACATTGGATTGAATGTTCGGTGAATGGTGGAATGAATTAATGATTGAGGGAGTGGATCTAGTGAGAGAACAGGAAAAGCTTTAGCAAAAAGGAAGTGTCTAAGAATGTCTGGTAAAGATAGTATTTCTGATATCTCTGCTCACATTTTAATTTCTACTGTGTTACTTGCAACTCCTCGGCCTAAAAGTCTGTTCAGCCTTCTCACACTTTTTTAATCTACAAGATCCAAGGTCCAAGTCTCATCAAAGAAATCCTTAATTTTTTAAAATGTTTTTGTTATTATTATTTTAAAGATGGGATCTCACTTTGTCACCTAGGCTGGAGTGCAGTGGCACAATTGTAGCTCACTGCAGCCTCAAAGTCTTGGACTCAAGTGATCCTACTGCCTCAGCCTCCCAAGAAGCTGAGACTACAGGTGTGTGCCACTACACCCAGCTATTTTTATTTTTATTTTTTTGTAGAGGCAGTGTCTCACTATGTTGCCCAAGCGGATCTCAAACTCCTGGCCTCAAGTGATGCCCTCACCGCAGCCTCCTGGGGATTACAAGTGCACACTACTGCTCCAGGATCTGTCTGTCTTCCTTTCATTTCAATGGCACATTTTAATGGAAATTAGCCCTCATGTGTCTTTCCAGAACCATAATCAAAGTATGTACTTGGTATTTAGGAAACTTTCCAAAGCCAGCATCTCAAGTGCGTTCCAAAATGTCACTGAACTTCTCCCTCTCTTCCCACTTCATCTTGCCAACACCAATCCATGGGTAGCTGACAGTGTCATCAGCTCCACCAGAAACATTGTTGTCTGATGGCATCTGCCACGTCTTCTGTCTACTCTGAAGGAGAGAAGGATCCCTGTTCTCTCCCTGGACAGTTTGTATCTAAGCACGGGTATTGGGATTTACCTGTTTTTCAAGGGTGTAACTGAGATTTAGCTGTAATTTTGAAGAAAATTTACTTGCAGGTTTGGGGCTATTGGAAAGGATGACTCCAGAAAAACAAAAAAGTTCTGTAGCCTACTGCTTAAGCACAGACTCTTCCCAGACTGCATCCTGGAACCGTTCCTTGCATTCTTTTCTCCCTGTGAATAGGTCCCCCGACCCACTCCCTGTGCTGACCAATACAATCCCCACTAGAGCTGTTCACTCCAACTGATGAACACTTTGAGGTTGGTAAAATAAAGAAACAAAGGAGCCTTCTCTCAGCCCCAGAGAACTGTCTCTTCTGGCCCTTGTCCTGGGCAGAACTCTGAATCTTCACTTCCTGACCTAGGATTATCTAGGACTCACAGAGGGAAAGTCTGATCCTATAACCTCAACAGATATTCATATTATTAGTTTCCAAAATGTGGGATATTCATTTTTATTTGTCATCATCTTGTTATGCCAAAATTAGATAAGCAAGCATTCATCTTGATTTGTTCTGGTTCTCTCAAGCTATTGCTATTTCCTTTCACTGCCAGAGATCAAGTCCCTAACAGTACACTCTGTGTGTCAGGCAATACAGTGGATATTTCTGAATTACTAATTTTAACACAAACCATGGAACAGGAATTAGTACCAATTTTTTTTTTTTTTTTTTTAGACAGAATCTCATTCTGTTGTCTAGGCTGGAGTGAGGTGGTGCCATTTCAGCTCATGGCAACCTCCGCCTCCCGGGTTCAAGTGATTCTCCTGCCTCAGCCTCCTGAGTAGCTGGGACTACAGGCATGTGCCACCACACCTGGGTAATTTTTGTGTTTTTAGTACAGACAGGGCTTCACCATGTTGGCCAAGCTGGTCTCAAACTCCTGAGCTCAAGTGATCCACCCACCTCAGGCTCCCAAGGTGCTGGGATTACAGGCATGAGCCACCGCGCCTGGCCTAGTACTAACTTTTTGCAGAAAAAGAGGCTCAGAAAGATGAATACGCCCAAGATACTCTTCAGTTAAGGCTTACTGCAGAGTTAAAATCTACATCAAACTCAACTCAATACTTATGTAGTTTCCATAATGGCAATGGTTTCAACACTATATGCCTTAATTTAAAAGAAATTCTGGCAACATATCAAAATATAAAGTTGTGTTTGTAGTACGTTCCAAAGTTATACCATTCAGGAAATCAATTTCAGGTAGGTTAAAGACTTTCATAAGAAAAGTCAAGCCTTAAATGTTTAGAAGAATAAAGAAAACTTTCTTAAACAAGATACTGAAAATGTAATCCATAAGAAAATAATTCATTTTCTACATTGAAATTTTAAATTTCTACTCAAAAAAAGGCATAACACAAAAGCAAAAGAAGCTACAGAGTGAAAAACGATATTTGGAACACATAGAGCAGACAGAAGAGTAGTATCCAGAATTAAGAAGACTTTATTCAATTTAATAAGGAAAAAGTCACCAATCTCCATCCCAATAAGTGGGAAAGGCTTATAAATAGGTGAAAATAGGAAGGGCCAACAAGCATGAAAAGGTACCTACTGCAGTAATAATCAGTGACATACACATTAAAGCAACCTACAATACCATTTTGCACATAGCAGGTTGGCAAACAATCTACAATTTACAAATAGGGCAATACAAATACTGCTAAGTATTCAGAGACATGAGAACTTGCATTTACTCTGATTGGGTATGTAAATATGAAGAAGCATTTGAACATTTTTAATAAACTTGAAGATGACTTGCTTGGGATTTAGCAATTCCATTAGAGAAATCCTCACACATGTGCAAAAGAAGGCATGCATTATCCATTCCAGCATTTTATAAAAGTGAAAAACTAGAAACAACCCAATGCTCATAAATAAGATGCTGGATATACATAATTATGTTGTAGTCATATAATGGAATTCAGTAGTGTAAACAAGCATGCTAGTGTTACGTAAATCAACATGAATACATTGCTGAAACATTCAGTAAAAAAGTACATTGCAGAAGTACATATGGAGCAAGATATTACAATATTTACTTTTTTTTTTTTTTTGAGATGGAGTGTTGCTCTTGTCACCCAGGCTGGAGTACAGTGGCACCATCTTGGCTCACTGCAACCTCTGCCTTCCGGGTTCAAGCAATCCTCCTGCCTCAGCCTCCTGAGTAGCTTGGATTACAAATGCCTGCCACCATGCCCGGCTATTTTTTGTACTTTTAGTAGAGATGGGGTTTTGCCATGTTTTCCAGGCTAGTCTCCAACTCCTGACCTCAGGTGATCTGCCCACCTCAGCCTCCCAAAGTGCTGGGATTACAGGCGTGAGTCACCATGCCCGGCCTACATAAATTTTTTTAACACCTGAAAAATCATGCTGTATTTTGTGTGGACATATTCAAGTGTTTACACTATGGGAATAAACGCTTAAATGAAGATGATAAACACAAAATCCAGTATTCTAGGGAGAAAGGATTTAAGACGGAGAGGGTATCACAGAGTTTCAATGATATAGTATGTAATTTCATAGAACTTGATGATGAGTTGAAGGCTGTTCATCACATTTTTTATTCTATTTTTCTCTATGTTTGAAATATCTCAAACTAAAATTTAAAACTAAAGTGTGATACATGCATGCAGATGGTTAATATTTCCTGCTATTTAATGATTGTTGTGGAAGTTTATTTTTTGGAATGAAGGGATAATATATTACAAATAGCAAGTATAAAATACTGCATGTACATTTTCATTGATTTTGTTAAAAATATAGGAAAGGAGAAAGATGTAGCAATGTGTTGTAAATAGAATGCTGACAAAACTATCATTTTTTCCAAAAAACGTAATACTATAAATACAGTTCTATATTTAGAGCATAAGCCTAATATAGAGCATATGGTGTTTGTTTAAGATTATACGTTCCCTTCACATCTGTGAACTCATGTATATGGTAAAGAAATGTTTAAGGGTGGCAAGTATCTGTCATAAAGTTAGTGGAGCTGGTCTAGAGGGAGAATGAATCTTCAGACTCTCAGACTAGGCAACCGAACTGTGAGTTGAAACTGCAGGATATAGAAGTTTTGCATTAATTAAATTAAAACAACAGCTGACAACTGAGAATACAGGAAGACAAAAAAACTGCAAGTATGAAATCTTAGATGTTTGAAATTATTCATTGATCCGTCAAGAAACTCTGCATACCTCCAAAACACTTTTATTTTGTGTTAATGAGTGTTTTCAGGCCCCTAGTCTAAGCCAGGCACTTTAGGTGCCAAGTGTAAAAAAGATGACTAATGTAATCCTAGCACTTTGGGAGGCCGAGGCGGGTGGGTCACGTGGTCAGGAAATCGAGACCATCCTGGCTAATATGGTGAAACCCCGTCTCTACTAAAAATGTAAAAAATTAGCTGGGCGTACTGGCGGGGAAGCTGAGGCAGGAGAATGGCGTGAATTCGGGAAGCAGAGCTTGCAGTGAGCCGAGATGGCACCACTGCACTCCAGCCTGGGTGACAGAGCGAGACTCCATCTCAAAAAAAAAAAAAAAAAAAAAAGAATGCATCTTTGTCAAGTAATTTGGATTTTATGCAGCACATTGTAAATGCTATGTGTGTAGACTCTGGCTTCTGTGAGAGTCCATTGGAGGATGTTGTTTTTGCTTTAACAGGTAATCAACCTAATTAGTTGCACATTATGAGCTTTGACTCACTTTCTGTGGGTGGTGCCTTGCATCTCTGATCAGTTTTCTAAGCCTTTGTTATCCTGATCTCTGTCTGTCCTGTGCATGTGTGGTTCA